>NC_090656.1:244274771-244294771 GCF_040937935.1 Hyperolius riggenbachi
ATGACATGCTGAACATAAGATATAGTATTCACTGTAACTTTGGCTAAACATTCAGAATGTCACTGATTGATACTGTTATTAGGGGATCTTGGACTCCATGTGAGACAACAAGCTCTCAATGAGGCAGTGACAGTCAGACATCAATCTCCACTCCACTGTGTTGTAAAAGTAATCAGAGCCATAAGGTCATTAGCCTGTGTGTGATAAGAATCTAGAAATCCTTTCGGAGTGATTGCTGAAAAGGGAAAGTCTACAACTTTTTTTCAAAATGTGACTCCTTTGTTTGTAAGGTTGTACATGAAGTCATTAGAACTTTGCAGCAGTGAGAGACAGATGTTTTTTTACGAACCCTAGGGAGCAGGGACAGTGTACAAGTGTATGAGTCCTTATCTGTGTTGTGGACACATGCAGTCAATATAACAATGGTGCGAGAGCAGAATACGTTTTTTCTCTCCATGCCCTTAGCTGTCAGTCTCTCAAACTTTCCCCCCCCCCAGGCCCCCTGTGGCTTCTGGGCTCCCCTGCGGAGGCATCCCTTGCAGGGTCTATTGTTACACCCCTGGCGGGACACACACCATACAATTTACACAGAGGGTCTAGGCTGAGACATAGGCCTCAATTCACTAAGCTTATCTCCTGTCTTTAATAACTCTTCTAGAGTTGTTACCATGGTAATAAGGCATGTAGTATTCAGGAAACATTTTACCTCAGGCAAACCTAAAGTTAACTATATCTTTAAGTTAACGCTTTAATCCTTAAAATAACTCCAGAGTTAAAGACAGGCTGTTCATTAACTGCGTGTGAAAATAACTACAGAGGAGGTAAATTAACTACAGAAGAGGTAACGTAAGGAATGAAGAGATAAGATAACTATCTCACTATGTGGAGGTAAGTTTTCTCTTGCCTTATTATCTCCAGCATGATCTTAGTGAATTGAGGCCATTGACACTTGTTGCTGTATGTTCCATCCCCTATTGCCTGATGAAGCGGGGGCCACACCTGTGAAACGCGTTGCCCTGACCCTTTGGAGTGTCTATATGAATACATTTGCATGTTGATATAATATCAACCTGTTTTTTGTGTCTGCTTGGAAGGGGGTAAGTCCACCACTGCTTCCCCTGTTTTTAAAAAAAAAAAAAAAAAATCATTTTTTTAGCCTTTTGGCACCTCTGTTCATTTCCACATTGTTGTGGTCCACCCATAGTGGAAGGGTGCTAACCCCTTGTTTCCAGATCTACAGAGAGCGATTTCTTAATCCTGAGTGAGGACAGGTCTAATCTCCTCACCTGCATCTACAGTGGTTGCCTATCGGGTAACCCATGTTTGTGAGTATAACTTTACATACTTGCCTCTTATCACCCACATCAATCCAGTACATACTGCACTATATTGGGCTCTCAGTGATCTCTCTCGTTTTTCTCATACAATTTACAGTCAAGATTGTATGGTGTGTGGCCCTCTTTAGTGATCAATAAATTGACTGTGAAAGTGAAACTGTTACAACAGCGGCCTGCTCGCCCCCTGTTAGTCTGGATCATTTCTCTCAATGGGCGTTCCCGGTGCAGAATGATTACCTATTGGGGATTTTGATTGACTAGGGTGGGAGTATCCAATATATGGAGGTCACTGAGGAGTTGACAATCTATTTATTTACTTATGTAATTGGGTAATACATTATCCAGTCACTTTTATTGGTTTAGCAGCCGTTGATGCTGCTGTATTCTGGGGCTGATGAAGTATTATATGAACAGATAGTGTTATGCTGTCGGCCATCTTGTTGCCTTGTCCTCAGCTGGTCTTGCTAACCTACCCAGGCTTCTGTCCCCCCAGAAATCTCTCCAGGCGTCCCTGCTGAGGAGGAGGCTGGGGATCCGGGCTGCCTTTGAGGTGCTCTCCTTCCACAGAGACATGACAGCCCCCAACTGTGATCAGAGGTGAGATTGTGTGTTTTAAAAGTTTAAGTTTTATCTCTACGTTTTAAAAAATGTTACGGAAACGCCGACTGCCTGAATACTGCCAAGAGCCTACTCCCTCCCAATCTGGGCTGAAGCCCCACCTCTCTGCTGGGGAACAACCGCAATAGGCTGTCCGTCAGAGGGAGGCGTGGCCTCAGCTGTTAGAACTCTGCCTCCTGCATGCCCATGTGACTAAAGGGTGTGTGTTTTGTTCGAAAAGTGAGCGGGGACCGAGGAAAAGGTGAGGATCATTACATTAATGCAGCCGGTACATTCCTTTATTATACAAAGATTACAAACTTTTTTTATACAATTTGTATGTATAGTTAATTAATTTACAATAATGTTCCATTAAATTTACATAAAAATAACCCTTTTGAACTGTATAGTTTTTTGTTTTTTGTAATACACAATATTGTCGATAGGTTCCAAATGTTTTTCACCAATTCAATGCCTGATCTTTAATATAAACAGTCTGTGTTTTGTACTGAGAATTCCCGCTGGCCGTACGTCCGGTGGAAGTTTTTAAGTGCTACAGTCTAATGTGTGTACATAGCTTTAAAGAGGCCCTGTAGTGAAATCTAGTAGAATATAGTAATTATTCACGATTCCTACTTTTACATTAAATATCCTGGCTTCTCCATCAGAAAACCTTCCTTTATGTATACTGCTGTATAATGGTAGGTAGCGCCACCCTCCCAGTGATGCTTTGCCTAGGCTGTTTAGCTGTGTGGTACTCTTCCCCAAAGCATTCTGAGAGACCAGGTATTATTTCTACCGGCTTCAGAACACTAAGTATGCACTGAGCTGCACCTGACAGCACTAAAGATGTCACCACCTGTCATAAATTTCAGATTGTAAATTGGGGAGAGGAACAGTTTTCTTATTTATTTTTTTACCATGGGCAAACACTGATGAATTTATGAATGAATATTGTAGAAAGTGAGCAATTTTATTAATTACGCTACTTTTCAGTCAGTACAATTCCTCTAAGCCCTTTTCAGCAGACCTTGTATAGGGGCGAGTCTGCAGACTGCACGCTTCACCAAAAGTGATAATGATCTGTAGCTTAAAGCGCTATTGTCACCATAAAAATTAAATTTCAACAGCAACTGGTCTGAGTGTATTAAGTGATAAAGATGCTAATCCTGCATTCAAAACTTGCAAAACTTTTTCTGCGGTTATGTTTTGGAGTTCTCACATACTTTAGGAGCACTGGCCCTTTAATAGACATTGCCATTCAGTTGCATGCTGGGGGTTCTTTTTATCTATAATCTATTCCTCCTCTTCCCTTTATTTCCCTGCCTAGCTTCTTATATGAAACACCCTCTACTCACTTGTGTTTACAAGCAAGGCGGAGGTGACTCAGTGATTGGAGGATAAGACAGTGTAGTTCCTAGTATACACCTCAGTGGGAGTGTCTGAAGACTCTGGGAGGAGGGCAGCTAATGAATACACAATGAGCAAGAGAAGGGAGGGGGGGAAACAAGGGTCAGGGAGGATATGATGTCAGCATTAGCTTGGCAAGATGGCCACTGCCTAGAATAGGATTTTCTGCTTTTCCTTTGTAAAATTCACAGGAATCATTACGTGGACAGCACAATACATCTGTTATGTAAGTAGAAGTAGTATTTATCTACTTATATATGTGTTTTTTATTTCTAGGTTAGCATGGGTGTCGCTTGTTCTTTAATGTTTCAAAGAACATTCCAGGGGTAATACAATACATTTTAATTTTGAATAATGTAGAAGCCCCTCCTCACATTTTCAGACAGGAAGAGGCGGTCTTGCTATGATGCACCCTCCCATCACCCTCCTCTTCCTGCCCAATTCAAATTTTTCAAGGGGTGATTATGATTTATTTTTTTTTAATATTATTCCCGTCCCATGCAGTTAGAATAAAATAAAATTCTTCAGAAAATGTACCACCCAGAGAAAGCATAGCTGGTGGTGAAAAATACAAGATTTAGATGATTTTGTTGTGATCAGTAGTGATAAAGTTATTGGCTAATGAATGGGAGGAGCGCTGAAAGGTGAAATTTGCTCTGGTACAGAAGGAGAAAAACCCCTCAGTGGTGAAATGGTTAAAGTATTTTCAGAAGGAGAGGGTTTTTTTTGTTTGTTTTTTAGAATAGCAGCCTAGTTTTGAGCCTCTAGTTGTATTATGCTAGGTACACATTAGATTTTCTGGTAGATTTACTGCCAGATCGATTATTTCCAACAGCTCCGATCTGATTCCCGAATGATTTTTGATCAATTTTTCCATTCAATTCTATGGAAAATTGATCAGATGTCAGTTCGGGCATGTTGGAAACAATGATCTTCCAGAAAATCTCATTGTGTGTAGCTAGTATTAAACCTTGTGTGATCATCGTTCTTCCCCTCAGGCCCTGCGTGGAATGCGATACCTTCATCAAAGTCTTACAGGAAGTCAAGATGGATGGATACTGCAAAATAGCGATTATAGAGGTAAAATTGCCGGCACAGAGTTACGTAACATTTTAATACCGTTTCATGCTTAATATAATGAATGTTTCTCTCATTGCAGCAAATTCACTCCTACGCCAATGGTGCCATCTCTGCTGAGCGCTTCCAGAAATTATTTGACGAGCTTGATAAGGATCCGATCAGACAGGTAAAGCTAAACTGCAGCGCACTGTGGAGCCACTAGGGGTCACCCCACATTTAAGGGCCCATTTCCACTATTGCGGTGCGAATTAATTGCGGAAACCGCATGAACGAATTCGCATGCAGTTTCGCATACTTTTGTAAGTGATTATAACCATGTCAATGCTGGTCTGCTTTTACATTCTTTTTTTACGCAAAAGCATACGTGAATTCGCATGAAAATTTGCATGGCAAAAACGCATGCAAATTTCCTATTAAATACATTACAGGCGAATGGCAAGCGGTGTGCGCGGTGCACAAATTCTGATGGCTCTGCTGTGCAGATTTTTTCTGCACAGCAAAACGCTCAGATTTCCTGACAAGTGGAAACAGGCCCATTTACTTGCATTGGCTATGTGAATCTGCATGCAGGAAACGCATGCAGATTCGCTGTAGTGGAAAAGGACCCTAAGACTTTTCAGGCGTTTGTTTGCTTTTGACTAGAATCATGTGACTTGATGTAGTTACAAAAGGCTGACATATGCTCTATTATAAATTGAATAAATGCAGGGCCGGCCCTAGACTTTTTGCCGCCTGAGGCAAGATTCGAAAAAATCGCCCGCCCCCCCCCCCCCAGCCGTGGGGTGGGGAGTGCCGAGCTGGAGGGGTAGCTGGCAGAAAGGGGGTATTGGGCCTAGCGGCGGGGAGGGGGGTCGGACTCCCCCCTCCCTCGCCTGGGTCCCCCGATCTGCGCTCCTCCTCCAGCGTAAAGTACCAGGCAGCCAGCGTGCATATCATTAAGAGGCAGCGGGCGGGGGAATCACTCACCTCTTCCGCGTTCCATCGTGCGCTCCACTGACGTCACTTCCTGCAAGGCCGTCCAATACAGTGGGCGGCGTTGCCGGAAGTGACGTCAGTGGAGCACACGATGGAACGCGGAAGAGGTGAGTGATTCCCCCGCCCGTTGCCTCTTCGTCATATGCACGCTGGCTGCCTGGTACTTTACGCTGGAGGAGAAGCGCAGATCGGGGGACCCAGGCGAGGGAGGGGGGGGTCCGACCCCCCTCCCCGCCGCTAGGCCCAATACCCCCTTTCTGCCCGCTACCCCTCCAGCTCGGCGGCCGGCCCCAGCGTCCATGCAGAGGCGGGTGCCGCCCCCCCAGATTTGCCGCCTGAGGCAATTGTTTCACCCCGCCTCATGAGCGGGCCGGCCCTGAATAAATGTGGCAGTTCAGTGGAAATATTCTGAGGCTGTGCAGCCTCAGCCTGCATTACATATGTGCGAGGGGGGATGATTAAGTCAACTAAGCACCCAAATGACAAAATATATAAAACCAACTTCCCCATACATAGTTTGGATTGGGGGGGGGGGGGGGGGGGGGCAGGATTATTATTTTTTTACCTTCGGGGGCTTTTTCCCTAAGCCTGCCCCTCCATCACCACACACGGTACAAGGTACATACAGGTATGGCCAAAGCATGAAGAAATGGGGTACATAAAAAGGGGGTAAGTCCTTGTGGTTGGACAGAGGTATAATAGGTAGGTCTGAAATTGGGTATAATTTCTTGATGATGGTGTCCCTGGTTGCAGTATATTTGGGGCAGGGCAGCAGGGAGTGGTTCTCGTCCTCCAGGGTCTTCTGGTCACAGTGTTGGCATAATCTCTCCTCCCTGGGTTTGTATGTCTGTCTGTGTCTCCCAGACTCTATTCCAGGGTTGTCAGCTCTTTTTGTAGACCCGATTTGCCTCTTGAGAGTTTTGGAGATTTTCCAGGTATGGGGGCCAGTTTGTATTCTCTCTGTAGGGACTGGTATATGGCTAGCTTTTGTGACTGTTTTATTTCACTCCTCCATTTATCTACATAGTCCTCTTTGCTCTTGGCTGTGGTGTGCTTTATATGGACTTTTGTTATGAACTGTGGATCTGGGTTTGGAGGGAGCAGAGAGTTGACCACATCTTTCAGCGCACACGGCTTTTGTTGGTCATCATTGTGCATCATGGCTTTGTAGGGAGGTGAGTCAGGGCTGTTGCTCTGTAGGTGGGCCCAGTAGGACAGCACTCTATTCTCTATCTTTATAGTGGGGAGTCAGGGCTGCTGCTCTGTAGGTGGGCCCAGTAGGTCAGCACTCTCTTCTGTTATCTCCAGTGGTAGTGGGAATCTACCTAGCTCAGCTTGGCAGGCATTGTTTGAGGTACTCTGATGGACCTTGAGGAGGTGTTTGTGGAATTCCAGGTGGAAAATTTCTGTTGGGCTAGATTCCCATTTTGATTGGTCTGGGTAGCTGAAGGGCCCCATACTTGGCTTCTGTAGAGTAGGATTGGGATGTCACGGTCTCTCTCTGCGCCTCTGTGATTGGAGTATTGATATTTGGTCTTGCAGCACCCGCCACGCCCAGTCTACCAGTCCAGATTCCTGCAGGGCCTGCAGAACATCGGCAGCCATCACTTCTTCGACTATCTGGGGAATGTCGTGGCTCTGGCCAATCTCATTTCCATCTGTGTAAGTATGGCGGAAAAGTGGTGGAACTTGTATGTTTGGCGGGAAGTTTCTGATGATCTCCACATTTCACGGCTTTGCAGGCTGTCCTGATGGTGGATGCTGAGAAATCGGGAGGCGATCGTGATGACTTCTCTCTAGGAGTGAGTATATCTTCAGCTCTGTCAGCCTTTCATTTTCCCATATCAATAATCATGTGACATCAGCAATGGGATTAGTGGCGACTGGTCAATTATCCTAGAACACCGCTTCCTGTGCCAGCGATTATCCTGCAGACCATAGTCCCCCACATGTGGGATGGGTTTGGTTTGCTGCTCATAGCAACCGTTCGTATTTCTTGTATTACTGTAAAGGTGGCCTCATAGGATACAATAAAACATTTGAATTTCCTGTTTTTTTTGTTTTTGTTTGTTTTTTTCCTTAAAGAGAATCTGTAAACTTTAAAACGTCTCTGGGGGGTACTTGCCTCGGGAGGGGGACACTTCTGGATCCTAATGAGGCTTTCCCCATTCTCCTCCGTCCCACGGTGGTAGCCACTTCCCGGCTCCTGCACAGGCGCAGTAGCTGAGTCCGATTACAGCCGGTTTACTGTACAAGCGCTATCTCCGCCTGCGCCCCATCGGAAAGCTGCTACTCTGCGTCTACGCTGGAGCAGGGGGAGGTAAGTATTGCAGGCGCCTGCGCCACAGCCAACATCAGACGTCTGCTGTGGTTTCCAGGAAGGAAGGGGGGGGGGGGGGGGGGGGGCAGTGCTGCCACTGTGGGACGGAGGACGACGGGAAAAGCCTTGATAGGATCCAGAGGCCTTCCTCATCCTGAGGTAAGTATCCTCCAGGGGACTTTTTTTTTAGGTCTATCAATAAAGGATTTAAAATCTGTCCTACACCATTCAATTTTCTGAAAAACTGATTAGAATGTTCCACCATGTCTGGTTTAAAAACAATGACACCTTTGTTTTCAGGCCATCAACTGCTTCTTCATCCTGTACTACTTCCTGGAGATGTGTCTGAAAGTCTTTTCCCTGGGAATAAAGAACTACATCTCTTATCCCAGCAATATCTTCGATGGACTCCTAACAGTCATCTTATTGGTAGGGCGCGGTTCTTGTTTTCTGTGTTGTGACGTTTGAGTTTGTTGAAATGTTCATAGTTGGGGGATGGTCAAGTGGATGCTAATTGTTCCAGGATAATGCAAAATGTATGCAAATACATGCAGCTTGGAAGAGGTTAAATTCAGCTGCAACAACTCAGAATCAGGGCCGGATTTGTACCTTTTACCGCCCAAGGCCCACTGTCACCAGCCGTTCCCCCCCCCCCCCCCCCCCCCCTCCCCACACACACACACACACAACATCTCAGCAGCCCCAAACTTAACCTTTCCGCCAAGGACAAAGTTTTAACATGAACCTAACACAAAATACAAATACTTACCTTAACAGATCCTCTCGGTGCCCACTGTTCCTGCCCTGGGAACATATTCAGACCCCTCACTGCTGCCTGGGACCCTCATCTACCCTGTGGCTGCAACACTCCCATCTGTGTGCAACCATACTGGATCTGCACAAGCATGGTCCACACATGCCCAGTAGCTCAAAGCCTTTCGTGCATGTCTGTTTCCTCTGTGCTCAAGTGACTTTGTGCTAATGGGAAAGTGAGGACCATACTCATGCGTGCCCAGTACAGTTGCACTTGCAGCCATGAAAAAATTAGGGTCCTGACTAATGGGCAGCAATGAGGGGCTGAATATGTTCATGAACTCCAGTATAGGTAGCCAGATTCTGTCCACCCCCTTAGTATAGGTAAACAGGTGTGTGTCCCCTTTTTTAGTATAGGTAGCCAGATGCTTCCCCCCTCCCCCCCCCCCCCCACAGAATAGGTAGCCAGATGCCATGCTCCCACCCCCTTTTAGTATAGGTTGTCAGATTCTACCCTCCCCCCCCCCCCCCCCCCCCAGTATAGGTAGCCAGCCATGTCCCCCCTTTAGTATGGGTAGTTAGATTATGTCATCTCCCCTTACCCAAGTACACAAGTACAGATAGCCAGCAGGCATGCCCCTCCCCCCCCCCCTTAGTATAGGTAGTCAGATTCTCTCCCCCCCCCCCCCCCCAGTATAGGTAGCCAGTAGCCACATCCCCCTTTAGTATAGGTAGTCAGATTCTGTCACCAGTTGCCCCCCCAGTATAGATAGCCAGCCATGTCCCCCCCCCTTGGTATTGGTAGTCAGATTCTCTCCCCCTCCCCCCAGTATAGGTAGCCAGCAGGCATGTCCCCCCTTAGTATAGGTAGTCAGATTCTGTCCCCCTCCCCCCCCCCCCCAGTATAGGTAGCCAGCAGGCATGCCCTCCCCCCTTAGTATAGGTAGTCAGATTCTGTCCCCCTCCCCCCCCCCCCAGTATAGGTAGCCAGCAGGCATGCCCTCCCCCCTTAGTATAGGTAGTCAGATTCTGTCCCCCTCCCCCCCCCCCCAGTATAGGTAGCCAGCAGGCATGCCCTTCCCCCTTAGTATAGGTAGTCAGATTCTCTCCCCCTCCCCCCCCCCCCAGTATAGCTAGACAACAGGCATACCCCCCCCCCCCCCATACCTAGTACAGGTAGTCAGATTCTCTCCCCCTCCCAGTATAGGTAGCCAGCAGGCATGCCCGCCCCCCTTAGTATAGGTAGTCAGATTCTCTCCCCCTCCCCCCCAGTATAGCTAGCCAGTAGGCATGTCCCCAACCCCCCCCCCATGGAGACTGTCCGCACCCCTTCCTCCCCCCAAACCCCTAGAGAGAGCAGGAGCAGAATACCTCTCCAGCCTCCAGACTTCTAGTGCAGCCGCCGAAGTTTCCGCTGTCAGCCGCCGTGCATCTCTCCCTCTCCTGCTGGCGACTCCTGTCATGTGACTCACCGATAACTTGCCAGCGAGTCACAACATGTGAGAGACGCCAGCAGGAGAGGGAGAGATGCACGGCTGCGGCTGACAGAGGAAACTTCGGCGGCAGCGCTGGAAGTCTGGTGAGGTACGTTACTCTGCTGCTCCCGCTCTCTCTAGGGGTTTGGGGGGAGAGACATCCACACAGGCTCCTGCTGGGGGCGGGGGGATTGTCGACAGGAATAGCATCTGGCGGCGGCCGATCTCCCGGTGGACGGGGGACTCCTCCTACGCTGCCTTGAAGAGAGGCTTACTCGCTCCAAGCCATTGTAAAGGGGCGGGTGGGGGGTAGGCTGCTGATTTGCGGAGCAGTACTTCTTACCGCGCTGGTGACAGCACTTGTCATCAGCCTGTCACCACCTGCCGCCCTTTAGATTCTCTTAGATTCTGGCGCCCTAGGAACAGGCCTTGGAGGCCTTTCCCCAAATCCGGCCCTGCTCAGAATAACTATAGCATGTTATTGGACATCCTTCAGGCCTCTTTTCCGTGGACTGTTGATAGGCAGTGAAATGCCTCTCAAACTCTCACAACTGCTCGCTGCTGCCTGGTAACTGCTTGCTGAGGCATGAGGCTAGCTGCTGCCTGGTAACTGCTCGCTGCTGCCTGGTAGCTGCTCGCTGCTGCCTGGTAGCTGCTCGCTGCTGCCTGGTAGCTGCTCGCTGCTGCCTGGTAACTGCTCACTGCTGCCTGGTAACTGCTCGCTGCTGCCTGGTAACTGCTCGCTGCTGCCTGGTAACTGCTCGCTGCTGCCTGGTAACTGCTCGCTGCGGCCTGGTAACTGCTCGCTGCGGCCTGGTAACTGCTCGCTGCTGCCTGGTAACTGCTCGCTGCTGCCTGGTAACTGCTCGCTGCGGCCTGGTAACTGCTCGCTGCGGCCTGGTAACTGCTCGCTGCGGCCTGGTAACTGCTCGCTGCGGCCTGGTAACTGCTCGCTGCGGCCTGGTAACTGCTCGCTGCGGCCTGGTAACTGCTCGCTGCGGCCTGGTAACTGCTCGCTGCGGCCTGGTAACTGCTCGCTGCGGCCTGGTAACTGCTCGCTGCGGCCTGGTAACTGCTCGCTGCGGCCTGGTAACTGCTCGCTGCGGCCTGGTAACTGCTCGCTGCGGCCTGGTAACTGCTCGCTGCGGCCTGGTAACTGCTCGCTGCGGCCTGGTAACTGCTCGCTGCGGCCTGGTAACTGCTCGCTGCGGCCTGGTAACTGCTCGCTGCGGCCTGGTAACTGCTCGCTGCGGCCTGGTAACTGCTCGCTGCTGCCTGGTAACTGCTCGCTGCTGCCTGGTAACTGCTCGCTGCTGCCTGGTAACTGCTCGCTGCTGCCTGGTAACTGCTCGCTGCTGCCTGGTAACTGCTCGCTGCTGCCTGGTAACTGCTCGCTGCTGCCTGGTAACTGCTCGCTGCTGCCTGGGTAACTGCTCGCTGCTGCCTGGGTAACTGCTCGCTGCTGCCTGGGTAACTGCTCGCTGCTGCCTGGTATCTGCTCGCTGCTGCCTGGTAACTGCTCGCTGCTGCCTGGTAACTGCTCGCTGCTGCCTGGTAACTGCTCGCTGCTGCCTGGTAACTGCTCGCTGCTGCCTGGTAACTGCTCGCTGCTGCCTGGTAACTGCTCGCTGCTGCCTGGTAACTGCTCGCTGCTGCCTGGTAACTGCTCGCTGCTGCCTGGTAACTGCTCGCTGCTGCCTGGTAACTGCTCGCTGCTGCCTGGTAACTGCTCGCTGCTGCCTGGTAACTGCTCGCTGCTGCCTGGTAACTGCTCGCTGCTGCCTGGTAACTGCTCGCTGCTGCCTGGTAACTGCTCGCTGGTGACTGCTCGCTGCTGCCTGGTAGCTGCTCGCTGCTGCCTGGTAGCTGCTCGCTGAGCACACAGTTCAATAGTTCATGGAAAAGAGGCTTCATGCTCATGAATTGTGTTAGGGCCCTTTTCCCCAGGTGGCTGAACTGTGCACTCAGTGAGCGGTTGCCAGGCAGCAGTGAGTGGTTGCCAGGCAGCAGCAAGCAGTTGTGAGAGTTCGACAGCCATTTCACTGCCTGTCAACTGCCCGTGGAAAAGGGCTCTAAGCTGCCATCCAAACCGTGGGTATATATTTGCAGAGAGTGCCATATGGGGTCTGCATATTGCCAGACAGTTGCTCTCAGGTCCAACTCCAAGCTTGTATTCCTTGCTTTGGGCGCCGCCAAAGACCGTACTATTACGGCTATATCCATAGAAGGAAAGGCTAGATAGTAGGGGAATGTATTTATGTTCCCCTACTTTGCTGCACGCAGACAGAGCCGTCTCTCAGCACAACAGAACTTGAAACGATACGTACGCCTGCACATGCCTTTTTTAACGCAAGCCTGAAAATGAGATACTTATGAAGAGAAAAGCCAGAAAAAGCTGAAATATCTGGTGCTAGACACACCCACCCCGACCATGAAGTTAGTCTACTGTCGCTGTGTAGTAGCATGGTGTCGCTCATGGACAAGCGCTCCCTATCTTGCTACACAGGCACGCCCGTGCTCGCGCAGGCTCAGTACGGCCACAGTCCTACACAGCAGATAACATATCCGGCATGTTCTTGTTGGATATGTGTTTGATGTCCGTGTTTATGGAGGTTTCAAGGGTGACCTCCTTCTAGAATAAATCTCTTCTTCAGTAAAGCTAGCCATACATCTAGAGATAATGGGCAGATTCGACCAAGAGACAAATCTCTCTCTAATCCAATCAGCGGAGTCCCCCACATCCATCGCCACCTCGTCTTTGTCCCCTCCCTGTATAAATGTGTGTATGTGCATTTACATATTACCTGTCCTTAGTCACAGTGCCCGGCTGTCTTCTGAATCCACCGCTCTTCCATAGCCGCATATCCGCCGGAGGGCTAGGGACACACCTGATGGAATATCCACCGGAAAAGCGGAGGATTCAGAAGATGGATGGGACACAGGACAGGTAATATGTAAATGTTAATGCACACACATTTATACACTGGGGACACAGCGTCGGGATTGGTGGTGGTTTCATTGCGTTCATTGCTCGTCCCGATATTGCTCATTGTTACCACCGATCCGACTTCTAGCATGTCCGACCGATATCTATATATCGTGGCACAGATTTTTCATGCAATTATAGTAATCGATAATCGGATGGTCAATTGTGCACCAAGTCGCCTGATGTATGCCCACCTTAAAGTGAACCAGAGACAAAGCACCCTCATGTATTTTTTAATATATATTACTGGGAACATTAGAGAAAACACCTACCCTTCTGTATAAAGACAGGGACTCGTGCATAGATGCATCTGTATAAAGACAGGGACTCGTGCGTAGATGCATCTGTATAAAGACAGGGACTCGTGCATAGCTGCGTCTGTATAAAGACAGGGACTCGTTCATAGCTGCGTCTGTATAAAGACAGGGACTCGTGCATAGCTGCGTCTGTATAAAGACAGGGACTCGTGCATAGCTGCTCCTGTATAAAGACAGGGACTCGTGCATAGCTGCTTCTGTATAAAGACAGGGACTCGAGCCTAGCTGCTTCTGTATAAAGACAGGGACTCATACATGGCTGCTTCTGTATAAAGACAGGGACTCATACATAGCTGCTTCTGTATAAAGACAGGGACTCGTGCATAGCTGCGTCTGTATAAAGACAGGGACTTGTGCATAGCTGCTCCTGTTTAGACAGGGACTCGTGCATAGCTGCTTCTGTATAAAGACGGACTCGTGCATAGCTGCTCCTGTATAAAGACAGGGACTCGTGCATAGCTGCTCCTGTATAAAGACAGGGACTCGTGCATAGCTGCTCCTGTATAAAGACAGGGACTCGTGCATAGCTGCTCCTGTATAAAGACAGGGACTCGTGCATAGCTGCTCCTGTATAAAGACAGGGACTCGTGCATAGCTGCTCCTGTATAAAGACAGGGACTCGTGCATAGCTGCTCCTGTATAAAGACAGGGACTCGTGCATAGCTGCTCCTGTATAAAGACGGACTCGTGCATAGCTGCTTCTATATAAAGACAGGGACTCGTGCATAGCTGCTTCTGTATAAAGACAGGGACTCGTGCATAGCAGCGTCTGTATAAAGACAGGGACTTGTGCATAGCTGCTTCTGTATAAAGACAGGGACTCGTGCATAGCTGCTTCTGTATAAAGACAGGGACTCGTGCATAGCTGCTTCTGTATAAAGTCCCGGGACTCGTGCATAGCTGCTTCTGTATAAAGACAGGGACTCGTGCATAGCTGCTTCTGTATAAAGACAGGGACTCGTGCATAGCTGCTTCTGTATAAAGACAGGGACTCGTGCATAGCTGCTTCTGTATAAAGTCCCGGGACTCGTGCATAGCTGCTTCTGTATAAAGACAGGGTCTCATAGCTGTTTCTGTATAAAGACAGGGGACAGGGACTTGTACATAGCTGCTTCTGTATAAAGACGGGGACTCATAGCTTTATTAGAAATGTTTTTTTGTTGTTGTTACTTTACTATGTAAGCCCCTTCTTTCTCTTGCAGGTGTTGGAGATCGCCACCTTTGCACTGTATAGTTTTCCACATCCTGGCTGGTATGTTAAATATCACACCTCTGTTATTTTTCATCTTCTGTACTCTTAGACCCCTTGCAGATGGACGGCGGAACTGTGCGCTTGCTGAGCGGTTCGGTATCCCGTCTGCCCGTGCAGTTGGGGTGCAGTTTAAATGCAGTTGTTACACTGCAGCGCTGACACGCAGTAGTATTACTAGGCGGCCAAGGAACGCAACATAAGGAGTCTCACGCTATGGGGGGGGGGGGGGCAGGCGTGCCTGTACAGCGCCGGTACTGAGAGCTAACAAGCGCCTGGCCGGTGCAGGAGAGCAGCTAACAGGCGATGACTTCACCACTCGTCAGCTGCCCAAGTGAAAGGGCCCTTACAGCGGTGGAACTTTTAATGACCTGAAAGGGAGGCGGCCCAAGTAGTTGATTTGTGAGGCAACTGCACAAAAATAGTTTCAGTGATAAGACGGTTCATAAGATGTTTGCCCAGGGCTACATTAAGACAGTGGGACCAAAGTAAGTCCTGAAAGGGACACTTAAGCCAGGAACAAAAAATCAGTTTTACTTTTCTGGGGCTTCTACCAGCCCCCTGCAGCCGTCTTGTGCCCTCGCAGCCACTCATGGAGCCTCCGGTCCCCCGCCGCCAGCTAATTTTGTTTTTGCTGACAGGCCTGGCCACGCGTTTTTTCTTTTCCGCGTTCCAGTCCACAATAGCATCCTGCGCCTTTACAGGACACTATTGAGGACCGGAACATGAAGAAAAATATGCATGGCCAGGCCTGCGGAAGCGCAGACAGCCTACCGGCTCCCTGTCAGGGCCTGTCAGCGAAAACTAAACTAGCTGGGATCGGGGAACTGGAGGCTCTGTGAGTGACTGCAAGGGCACCGGACAGCTGCAGGGGGCTGGTAGAAGCCACAGGCAAGTAAAAATGATTTTTTTATTCTTTGCTTAAGTGTCCCTTTAAGAGGTCCTTCCGCACATACACAATACCTCCAGAAGTGAGCTGGGTTAGGTACCAAAGATCTTCACACTCCTATAGTTCTTCCCAGTGTCCCCCAAAACCAATCTCCCTTTCAGTAGTTCTGTCCTTTAAAGCATGATGTAACAGCTCATCAAAATGTTTTGGACATCCACTGCCCTAGTGTGTCCTCCTAGCTTCCTAGTGACTTCCATACAGTGACCATACCTCTTAGCCCTCGCGTGTGCCTCTGTGTTTTCTAGCCATGCCATAGAGTGATCTCCCCTGTGTGTTTTGTACCGTGCAGCGTCCCTGCACACGCTACACATGCAAATTATCTCTCTTCCTTTTGACTCTTCCAGGAAGCCGGATATGCAGGGTCTCCTGTCTCTCTGGGAGATGGTCCGGCTCGTCAACATGTTCATCGTGTTCAGGTTCCTGAGAATTATCCCCAATATAAAGGTCAGTAGTGTGTTCACTCTCGGGGGCTCAGCTACGTAAGGGTGCGGCGGTATAACATCAGTGTGGTCTTACGTTGGGGCATGCATGTCAAACTCATGTCCGTCGTGCCATAGAACGTGGCCTCCAAGTGGTTTCCACGCTTTGCATTAAAGGGAAGGTTCAGGGAGGGTGGGTAAAAAATCAAAATCAATTTCCACTTACCTGGGGCTTCCTCCAGCCCGTGGCAGGCAGGAGGTGCCCTCGCCGGCGCTCCGCAGGCTCCCGGTGGTCTCCGGTGGCGCGCCCGACCTGGCCAGGCCGGCTGCCAGGTCGGGCTCTTCTGCGCTCCAAGTCCTGGTACTTCTGCGTCCCACGCCGGCGCTCTGACGTCATCGGACGTCCTCCGGGCTCTACTGCGCACGCGCAGTAGTTCTGCGCATGCGCAATAGAGCCCGGAGGACGTCCGATGACGTCAGAGCGCCGACGTGGGACGCAGAAGTACCAGGACTTGGAGCGCAGAAGAGCCCGACCTGGCAGCCGGCCTGGCCAGGTCGGGCGCGCCACCGGAGACCACCGGGAGCCTGCGGAGCGGCGGCGAGGGCACCTCCTGCCTGCCACGGGCTGGAGGAAGCCCCAGGTAAGTGGAAATTGATTTTGATTTTTTACCCACCCTCCCTGAACCTTCCCTTTAAGTTTAGACCCCGAGCAGAGCGCTCTGACTGCCTACCGTAGCCTTGCTCTCCAGGGCTGTGGAGTCGGAGTACAAGAAATTTAGGGTACCTGGAATTGGAGTCTGTGGTTTCATAAACTGAGGAGTGGTCAGTCGGATGAGTTTTTGTACCGACTGCACAAGTATTAGACTAGGGAGTTGGGGCAATTTTGGGTACCTGGAGTCGGTGGTTTCATTGATTCTGGAAATTCCGATGCATAAAAAAAACTTGTGGAAAGCGATTCAAAATTTTATTAAGACCTAGTTAGACTCCCAGCTCAAACTTCGTCCTTCCATAGCCCTTTTTTGGCCTAGACAATGGATCTAACACTTGTTATAAGGACAAACTAATCTTTATTCTCTCTCTGACAGCTAGGAAAGTTCTGATCCACAAATGAAAAAACAAAACCTGCCCATCTTTTAAAGAGTGGATTAACCACACTACACCCTCCATCAATATAGCAGCTGCTGAAAATTGACAGTCAGGTTCACAGTTTTTAATAACTAAGACAAATGCAGATTGGGACTTCATGAGATGGAGGGCGGCAAAAAACCAGTGTTTTCTGTCCTTCGTTTAACGATTGCATCCACACGAATCATTTATATGGATTGTCTTGAATATTCTTACGTTTTATCTCTTAGCTTAATTTATGCTATTTTTCACGGTTTATGAAGACACAAAGTACATATGTAAACATGTGAATTAAAAAACAAGCAAAAAAAATCCCCAAACAATGATGCAAATGATCTCTGTGGGGTGTAGAAGCACATCTGTGAAGTCTAACGATGTCCCGGCAACACCAAATGAGCTGATGTTTGCTTGGAAAGACAATAAATAGACATTGAAGTCGGAATATTTTTGTACCGGCTCCACAGCCCTGATGCTCTCTACGCTTGTGCTCTGCCCACTGCCACCCTCTCCATCTCTCCCTTCTGCACCCTGATGCTCTCTACGCATGTGCATCGCCCACTGCCGCTCTCTTCTTCTCTCCCTTCTGCACCCTGATGCTCTCTACGCATGTGCATCGCCCACTGCCGCTCTCTCCATCTCTCCCTTCTGCACCCTGATGCTCTCTACGCTTGTGCTCCGCCCACTGCCGCCCTCTCCATCTCTCCCTTCTGCACCCTGATTCTCTCTGCGCTTGTGCTCCGCCCACTGCTGCCCTCTCCATCTATCCCTTCTGCACCCTGATGCTCTCTACGCATGTGCATCGCCCACTGCCGCTCTCTCCATCTCTCCCTTCTGCACCCTGATGCTCTCTGCACTTGTGCTCCGCCCACTTCCGCTCTCTCCATCTCTCCCTTCTGCACCCTGATGCTCTCTGCGCTTGTGCTCCGCCCACTGCCGCCCTCTCCATCTCTCCCTTCTGCACCCTGATGCTCTCTGCGCTTATGCTCCGCCCACTGCCACCCTCTCCATCTCTCCCTTCTGCACCCTGATGCTCTCTATGCTTGTGCTCCGCCCACTGCCGCTCTCTCCATCTCTCCCTTCTGCACCCTGATGCTCTCTACGCATGTGCTCCGCCCACTGCCGCTCTCTCCATCTCTCCCTTCTGCACCCTGATGCTCTCTAGGCTTGTGCTCCACCCACTGCCGCCCTCTCCATCTCTCCCTTCTGCACCCTGATGCTCTCTACACTTGTGCTCCGCCCACTGCCGCTCTCTCCATCTCTCACTTCTGCACCCTGATGAGGGCAGTGGTTAACTTGGTGCGCTGGAGTCGCAGTAACTGGTTGATGCAGAGCGCGGTGGTGTGTGGAGGTATTACTGCTGGAGATGCATTTGATGGAGCTTCTTTGGGAAGACTAACATCTCTGAGCCGCCTTGTGTGGCCTGTGTCTGGCACCGCCAGCTTCAGAATGTCGAGAAACATGTGCCATGTGTTCCATGCTGCCCGAGGATCTCAGTGTGCCTTACAATGCCTGGACTGTGCCTTCCCGTCATGGCTGTGGAGTGTGTAGATAAATCATCTGACGACAGTTTATGAAACCACCAACTCCGACTCCAGGTACCCTACAATTGCTCTGACTCTGCTGCCCTGCTCTCTGTACACTGCAGCCGATGTACAACCCCCCCTTCCTCCATTGGTGGGAAACGTAGCTCTGAGCTGCAGCCTCTTGCAGCCTTTCTCACCCCTGAGTGTGCCAGGGCTTACCCAGCCCCCCTCCTCAATGTACCATACTTCCCAGTTTTCTTATTCAGGACTAGCATACATGGTCTACTAAGAGCTCGGTCAATCTATTCCCGAATGGTAAATTTAAAAAAAAATCCTTTATTTGAACCATATTTTCATGTATAATGTGGGTCCTCAAGTTTTTATTTTCGGCCAACTGTCTATTTGAGTTTTGGTGCTTCTGCGTTGCGGGTAGAACGCCCGATTAGATATGTCCCATTCTGTCATCGAGGATGATCGGGTGAGGTTGTCTGATGATGTCATAGTGGAGATGCTCACCTAATCTTCTGCAGACCTCCAATCCATATTGTAATCCTTTCCTCCTCGCCCGTCTTGTAGGTGATGGCTCTGGTAGCGGGAACCGTGCTGGATCTGGTGAAGAACCTCCGGGCGTTTGCTGGCATCCTAGTGGTAAGAAATCTTGAGACTGGTACACACATCCAATTTTGATTGGCCAATGGTTGACCAGTTTTACCCGCTCCATGTAGTACAAGGGTCATCAGATATTGAATACTATGAGCAGTTTGTGTAGGTAAGCTCTCGGACTACATGGAGATGGTAAACTTGGCCTATTACATGGATGTTGTAGAATTGAAATTGAAGGTGTGTACGCAACTTAATCCTTTTTTCTGCTTGCCCTCCTAATCTTCCAGCTTCCCCCTTAAATGCCATCCTAAACATGTTTACCCTTATTTGCATGGAATTAGGATAGTATTTGCATCAACTCAAAATAGATACCATCTCACCGAGCATCCCCAGTCATCCCATTTGCTTCTCTTGTGCTCTACAAACTCCTCCGATTTACTACAAATCCCTCCCCTTTACCTTCAACAGCCCCATTTTCAGAAATGGGGGATTCTCTTTAATAACCTCGTTATTTTACTTCTTCATACACACATAAAAAAAGACTGTCGCTGATTTTTTTTCCCTGTCCACAGGTGGTGTACTATGTTTTTGCAATAATCGGTATTGACCTTTTTAGAGGAGTTTTGCCGAACCCAACAAATGTGAGGTACGTTGTAGCGGTGGGTCTTATGTGATAATTGACAAGACTAGCTGCATGCTTGTTACTGGTGTGATTCAGACGCTACTGCAGCCAAATAGATCAGCAGGGCTGCCAGGCAACTGGTATTGTTTAACCTCCCTGGCAGTAAACCCCAAGTCAGACTTGTGGTGGATAAGAACCCGGGAGTGGTAATCCCCAGCCTGACTCTGGGTAGCCACCGGGAGGTATGCAGTGGACAGTGC
>NC_090656.1:244924771-244984771 GCF_040937935.1 Hyperolius riggenbachi
ACTACACTCACACTACACACACTACACTTACACACTACACTACACACACACACACTACACTCACACTACACACACTACACTTACACACTACACACACACACACACACTACACTCACACTACACACACTACACTTACACACTACACACACACACACTACACTCACACTACACACACTACACTTACACACTACACACACACACTACACACATGCACTACACTCACACTACACTCACGCACTACACTCCCACTACACACACGCACTACACTTACACACACACACACACACACACACACACACACACACACTACACTTACACACTACACACACACACTACACTTACACACTACACACACACTACACTTACACACTACACTCACACTACACATACACACTGCACACACGTACTACACTTACACACTACACACATGCACTACACTTACATACTACACACACGCACTACACGTACACACTACACTTACACACACTACACACACACTACACTTACATACTACACACACGCACTACACGTACACACTACACTTACACACACTACACACACACTACACTTACACACTACACACACACACACACTACACTCACACTACACACACTACACTTACACACTACACACACACACTACACACACACACTACACACACACTACACTCACACTACACTTACATACTATACACACACACACTATACTTACACACTACACACCTGCACTACACTCACACTAGACACACATACTACACTTACACACTGCACACACGCACTACACTCACGCACTACACTCCCACTACACACATGCACTACACTTACACACTACACACAAGCACTACACTTACACACTACACACACACGCACTACACTTACACACTACACACACACGCACTACACACACACACTACACTTACACACTACACTTACACACTACACACACACACACTACACTTACACACTACACTCACACTACACATACACACTGCACACACGTACTACACACATGCACTAGACTTACATACTACACACACGCACTACACGTACACACTACACTTACACACACTACACACACACACACTACACTTACACACTACACTTACACACTACACTCACACTACACATACACACTGCATACACATACTACACTTTCACACTACACACATGCACTACACTTACACACTACACACACACACACTACACGTACACACTACACAGACACACTACACACACGCATGGACGCTACACACACTACACTCACACTACACACACACACTACACTTACAAAAAACACACACACACTACACACATGCATGGACACTACACACACACACACACTACACTCACACTAAACCTACACAATACACACACACACTACACTCACGCACTACACTTACACACTACACTTGTCTTGTGCAGAAACCTATTCCTGCTCCTGCTCCATAGTGAACATGTTCTCCAGGGCAAACCAAGTGTATGGAATCCTGGCCATGTCCTGGTGATCATCCGGCGGTTTAATGAACATTCTTTTTAGTGTTACGAGTCCATTGTGTATATTCAAGCTTCCCACTCCCCGCATCTCCAATCTCTGCAGAATAGCCCAGGATGAAAAGACACAAGACAGAGTACACAGCCTACAATAGCAGCAGGAGTAACATGCAAATTGCAGGCTGTTAAATGACGGGCTAGTTAATTGACTAATTTGGCATTGTAATTTGATGATATGCCGTTTATTGTCTCCTGACAGTGAATGAGAGGTTCTCTGTGGAGAGACCAAGCAGTTCAGATGTTTTGAGAAGTAGATGATTTTGGCTGGGGAAAACTGTTAAGGTGGCCGTTAATAATACAACCTTGACTGTACAATCATCTGTCTTAATATCTTCTCTCCCTGCACCACTTGTCACATGACTGCAGAACCCAGGTAACTGTTTGTTCAGCAGCATTAACACAAAGCCCCTCAGAATCCCTCCCATCCGTAAGTGAGGAGTGTGATGCTACTGCAACAAAGGGAATGAAAGCCTTGCAAAAAGATGTGATAAATGCTTAAATAAAGAAATACCATAATTAAAAGATTTGGCGTGTCTAAAATAAAATAAATAAAATGATAAAATAATTACAATTATTTTTTAATTGATTACATGAAAACAGCTGTTACTCTCTGGATAACCCTTTTTTTTTGGATGTAGGTAGCCTCTCATAGATGTCATAGACCGCAATGTCATAGACCGCACGGGCCGGTCCTTGATCGGGTCAATCGCTCAGAGTCAGAAACTCGGTCTCGCTGTCGCTTTGCGCATAGATGCCCATATGTGGATTCGCAATCTATGAACCCACTTGCCGAGAGGAGCAAAAATCTATTAACCCTTCGCACTCTCACATGCAAATGTTCAAACAAATGCATTCACAGATTCACTCATCCAGGCACCACTGTTATCCCTACAGCTAAGTTACAAGCCGGGGTCTTAGTTCACAGAAGAATGCATTCTTATGCTTAGTCACCTATACTGCGCAGAAGTACCCAGGTAAACATAGGTGTCCTAACTCTGGCCCTGTAACATGCATAGTGCAGACATGCAAACACATTCATTGCATCAAACCTATCAATGGATTAGGAGCACACATCCTGACGTCCTCTCCTGGGACAGATAGTGCATCTTACCAATCGCACAAGGGAGCTAACGTAATGTAGCCATCAGCCCCTCCCTTTCCTTATCTTATTTAATGTCCTAACTAGATGCGATGTGCCTGGATATATGTATTTTGTTCTTGCCGAGAGGAGCGTCCCGACTCCAAAGACTTCACCACACACGTACAATTCAAAAGCTTGCCACCACATGTGAGTCAGCACAGGACTGTAAATATTTTAGCACACTGCGAACACTGTCAGTTAAAGTGTAACTATCGGGCATAAAATCAAAAATTAATTCTTTATTTTTATCTGGTAAACAAGTAATAAGGATACTAACCAGGCAATCCAAAAGTTAAAATCTCTATTACTTTTCTTGTTGATAAATGAACATTCCCCAGTTTACCTGACTCTTATTTGGTACGTTGTTGCACAAAGGAAGTTGCAGGGCATGCTGGGTTGTCTTTTTTTGCTTCTTTATTTCCCCTCAGACTTAACTCATGTGGAGAAGCAAAAAACGACAACCCAGCATGCCCTGCGACTTCCTTTTTGTGGCAGCATACCAAATAAGAGTCAGGTAAACTGGGGAATGATCATTTATAAACAGGAAAAGTAATAGTGATGTTTAGCTTTTGGATTGCCTGGTTAGCATCCTTATTACTCGTTTACCAGATAAAAATAAAGAATTGATTTTTTATTTTATGCCCGACAGTTACACTTTAACCCTTAGCTGTATGCAGGGATCGGCGCCAGATCTGTCTATCTGTGCCCGATTTAAGCATACGGGTTATAAATACAAGATACTCTAGAACACAAGGTAACGTTTTCGGAGGAGTAAGTACGATTGTGTATGTTCAGGAACAGGTCATAACCGTAAAACGATTTTTAAACGTTTTAATAACAAAAATGCATTGCACTCATGCATATACACTAATTAACATATACACACGAAGCTTAAAATAAAAGGGAATAATTGTGAAAGGTTTACTTAGCCGAAATGCAGTCTGTGTGGGGATATTTCCTTCTAGGAAAATAAATGCAAAATCCTTGGTTTCAGAATCATAGGCCTGTAGGTATATTTTGTAATCCAAGCAGATGTTACAGTTCCAAGATGGCTGCTAACCACATGGTCCTCTGGTTAGCAGCAGCAGGCTCTCGTGAAGGTGTGACAATATTGTACAATTAAAGGTGTATCATTAATCGGCACCTTAAAGTGAACCCGAGGTGAGAGGTAAATGGAAGCTGCCATATTTATTTCCTTTTAAGCAATACCAGTTACCTGGCTGCTCTGCTGATCAGGTGTTTCTGACTTTATTGTCGGAACTGTCAAGATTAGCAGCATGCTTGTTTCTGGTGTAATTCACACACTACTTCAGCCAAATAGATCAGCAGGGCTGCCAGGCAACTGGTATTGTTTAACAGCAAATAAATATGGCAGCCTCCATATACCTCAATCACCTTGGGCTCACTTTAAAAAGATCGGAGCACCTGTTTAAAAAATATGTTTACATGAGATAACCCCTTTTTTTCTCTTACAGTTCTTCAGGGATGTTTTTGTGGCTGGTAATGTGGTGAACCCCTTCCCACAATGTAATCATGGCCATGACAGTTTCCTGTCTGTGAACCTCACTGCATTGTGGGAGATAATGACTTCTGGCAACTGCCAAGCAAGCAGTATCGACTCTCTCTATACATAAAGCAACCTTTTAGCCTGTCACATTGTTAGTGGCTGTGTTTGTAGATAAGGGTAGTTGGTGCTGACAGTTTTTTCATGTCTGTCAGCAGTAAGGATGCTGACCTGCAGGCTCACAGTGGATGGAAGAACATGAATGAATTACATGGCGTCTAGCAATCAGGCCTTGATCTATCATCTACTTTTTAACTTCTCACTTTGCAATGTATTAATTTATCTTTGTGCCCCTTACTACTATCTATCTGCAAAAATCCTCTTTAATGCCCACTAATGATAAAAATCTATGCAGTAGAGAGGTCAGCTGAGTGAATAGACTTTGCATGGCTATCTTAGGTAGTCCCTCATATCACATAGGAAGATTGTACAATCAAGATTGTATCATTAGTGAGCAGCTTACGACAAGACGTCCATTGTCCTGTTTTGATGCATTCTGGCGGGCAAATAAATATCTGTATTTATGTGTCTGTAAGTATACTTAACTTCCTAACGACCGCGTAATGCCGATGGGCATGGACGCGCCGGCAGCCCAAGGACCGTCTAACGCTAATTGGCGTCAAGTCCTGGGACGGGATTTGCAGAAGATCGTGAGCGCCGATCTCCGCTTGAATGTGTCTCCCATTGGCGATCGCTGCTAGGAGACTGTTAGACGGCAAAACTGTACTGTACTGTCCCCTTGGGGGTAATATCACCCACTTGAGCCATAGGGAAACATGGACATTACCTTGCACATTCAGTTGTAACTGACAGCTGCTGATATATAACTGACAGCAACTGGTATATTTCAGTTCTGACAAAATATTGTCAGAACTGGAAGGGATCACTGGAAGAAGAAAATGGTGAGCTTCTGAGAGGAACTGACGGTGAGGTTAGTATGTAATATTCATTTGCAGCTATGTCATGGGTTTATTTTAAATAATTTTACTCGCTTCAGGTTTGCTTTAAAAAAAAAAGTAAAATTTATTTTTTTAAAAAAGGAAGTAAATACTTATAAAAAACAACCAAACATTGGGGGAGCAATCAGAGCCCACCAACAGAAACCTGTTGGTGGGCAGAAAAGGGGGGAGATCACTTGTGTGCTGAATTTTACGGCCCTGCAGCAAGGCTACAAAGCTGCAGTGGCCTAAATAACAAAAAACAGCCTGGTCACCAAGGGGAGGTGTAAGCCTACGGTCCTCAAGTGGTTAAGGTAGCCATACATCTAACGATGAGGGGCAGATTCGACCAAGAGACAAATCTCTCTCTGATCGAATCTGATTGGAGAGAGATCTGTCGGCTGCCCATACACCACAGGCCGATTTCAGCATGAAATCTCTCAGGGAATAGGCCGAGTCCACCACATCTGCCGCCTCGCCGCTGCTTGTGCATTTATACATTACCTGTCCTGTGCTGCCCACCGTGCGGTGCCCATCTGTGGCTGATGGTGTAATGGTTAAGGGCTCTGCCTCTGACACAGGAGACCTGGGTTCGAATCTCGGCTCTGCCTGTTCAGTAAGCCAGCACCTTTTTTAGCAGGAGACCTTAGGCAAGTCTCCCTTACACTGCTACTGCCTATAGAGTGCCCCCTAGTGGCTGCTGCTCTGGCGCTTTGAGTCCGCAAGGAGAAAAGCGCAATATAAATGTTATTTGTCTTGTCTTGTCATCTTTCCCCCGATCTCCCATCAGCAGTATACACATCGGCAGCGTATAGCAAATGGTGCATGTGTGATGTCAGTGCCTTGCCAGCGGCGCATATAACACTAATGGAGGGGCGGGGGGGGGGAGGCAGGTTTATACACTAGGGGGAAGTGGCAGTCACATTCGTCGCTCGTCCCGATAACGCTCGTTACCACCGCGCACCCGATCGACCACGACGGTCCGGCATCTTGCAGCATGTCCGATTGATTTATGCAACCAATTTCGACCCAAACTTGGCCGCATCGTGGATCGGGCATGCTCTTGGCGACAACAATTTTCATCTAATCTGATAATAATTATTGAGCCCGGTGGTCGATCGGCTGCCAAGTCGCCGGATATATGGCCCCCTTTATCCTTCCAGCACTTCAACAATCTAATCTTGATTCCCATGGAAGCGATTTCCTACTTCGTTTGCCGATTTCATTTCTTCTTTATTTCATGATTGATATATGAGATATGTTTCCG
The DNA here is from genome assembly GCF_040937935.1 of Hyperolius riggenbachi. Taxonomy (NCBI): domain Eukaryota; kingdom Metazoa; phylum Chordata; class Amphibia; order Anura; family Hyperoliidae; genus Hyperolius; species Hyperolius riggenbachi. The sequence continues at coordinate 244,931,232 of NC_090656.1, forward strand.
TCAGGAAAGAGGCCGGCGAGATGGGCCCAGCTGGGTTTTTTTTCTTTGCTTTTTTCCTGTCATTCCCGGCCTGGTGAGCCGTTCCGAGAACACTTCCTATAGATTTGTGTTATAAACCCCTCTTGCGAGCATCTTGCTTCATTTGCTAGATATCGATCTTCCATTCCTCTTCGCTCCGGTTTCAGGTAACAAAGGCCCCTTTAAGCGGTTACTTTACATCGGCAGATCCACGCTCGCCTGTTTGATAAAAGCTCCCGGACTTTCTCCAGCCTGGACATTTGAACTCGGATGCCGTTGCCTTTTCCCCGTCGGCCTAAATATCAAAGTATCCTTTTCGGCAGGCTTCTGAGCCGGCGGTAATCAGACAGTGCCGCTGCTGTGTCAGGCAGGTTGCTCACTCGATGGCCCTGAATAATTGGAGGAATGTTGGCACTTGTGCGTGGGCCATGAGAACGTGACCTGTCCTGATATTTAATCTGCTTCGGTGCGTAGCTGTACAGATACGAAGCCATATCCACAATTCGCACACACCCCACCAGCTCCCATCCACACACACATCACTGTCTCCAACACACCCCACCAGCTCCCATCCACACATACAGATCACTGTCTCCAGCACACCCCACCAGCTCCCATCCACACACACAGATCACTGTCAACAACACACCCCACCAGCTCCCATCCACACACACAGATCACTGTCCCCAACACACCCCACCAGCTCCCATCCACACACACAGATCACTGTCTTCAGCACACCCCACCAGCTCCCATCCACACACACAGATCACTGTCACCAACACACCCCACCAGCTCCCATCCACACACACAGATCACTGTCTTCAGCACACCCCACCAGCTCCCATCCACACACACAGATCACTGTCTCCAACACACCCCACCAGCTCCCATCCACACATACAGATCACTGTCTCCAGCACACCCCACCAGCTCCCATCCACACACACAGATCACTGTCAACAACACACCCCACCAGCTCCCATCCACACACACAGATCACTGTCCCCAACACACCCCACCAGCTCCCATCCACACACACAGATCACTGTCTTCAGCACACCCCACCAGCTCCCATCCACACACACAGATCACTGTCACCAACACACCCCACCAGCTCCCATCCACACACACACATCACTGTCTCCAACACACCCCACCAGCTCCCGTCCACACACACAGATCACTGTCTCCAACACACCCCACCAGCTCCCATCCACACACACAGATCACTGTCTCCAACACACCCCACCAGCTCCCATCCACACACACATATCACTGTCTCCAACACACCCCACCAGCTCCCGTCAACACACACAGATCACTGTCTCCAACACACCCCACCAGCTCCCATCCACACACACAGATCACTGTCTCCAACACACCCCACCAGCTCCCATCCATCCAGTTGTTTGATCCACCATGAGTCTGCAGGTCATTATTTTTACTGATCGCAGACGTGAAACAAATGGACAGCACCAAATGCCCTTATCACTGACACTAACCACTAATGAGCCACTAACAATGTGAAAGGCTAAACGGTTATGAGATGCTTGGCAGATGGTGACTTGCTTGGTAGTTAGCAACAGCAGTTATCTCCCACAATGCTGTGAGGTTCCCAGACAGGAAGCTGTCAGGACAATGGTCATGACATCACACTGTGGGAGGGGTTTCACCACAATATCAGCCAAACAGACGTCCCTAAGAATGTACTCAAGAAAGGTAAGGAAAAGGTTTCTCGTGGCCGTGGGAAAGGCGATACTAGCTACTGACTGGAGTTTAATCCTGGGTTTAAGTTCCTCTTTAAGTATAGATCGTACAGATCATAAAAACAAATGTACAGTATTTATTATTATTATTAGATAAACATAGGTATATATAGTACTAGCCCTATTAAGAAATTGCCTAAAGTCCCTTTCTGTTTTCCTGCACTGCAAGTGTTAAAAAAAACCAGTGCTGTTAAATGCAAATGAGTTCATTGAACACAGATGTCCCAAAAAATATCTAGAAGACAAAACACTATTATTTGGCAATGAAAACTCTGCTGATAACATTTTAGAGTTGAAAGAGTTCAAGGGTCATTACTTCTGTTTGTTTTTCAGCTGAAAGGAGCAGATTTCTTGCGGAGCGCTGATGAAAATCTTAGGAACTCACCAGCGAAGATTTCACTCAACCCTACTCACCATTTTCTCCAAATTTACTATATCAGCCCTAATGTGAAAAGATATTGCAGCCCACCCTCTTATGTATAATTATTCAGTCTATTGCCCACAGGGGCGGCGCCAGGGGGGTGCAAGGGGGTGCTCGAGCACCCCCTAGAATTGTCCAAGCACCCCCAAAGCAACCCCTGGAGTGAACTGACTTCAGGCGTCTAAAAGACGCCAAGTCAGTTCACACAGCGGCAGCACGGAGCAGCAGGCAGGGCTACGGTAAGATGGCCGCTCGGAGCCCTGCTCTGCAGACTTCGGGCGGCCATTTTCCCGTAGCCCTGCTCTCTGCATGCAGGCAGGAAGTCTCGTCGTGACGTCGTGAAGGAAGAGGATCGTGGGCGCGCGGGCGCTGCGCGCCACAAGGAGGTCGGGACAGGAGGTCGGGAAAGAAGGTCTTCGGCTGTAGGTGAGTAAATGGGTTTTTCTTTTCTTTTTCAGGTGGTGCTTATTGGGGTCATATCTGCTACGGATTGTGCATATTGGGGTCATATCTGCTACGGATTGTGCATATTGGGGTCATATCTGCTACGGATTGTGCATATTGGGGTCATATCTGCTACGGATTGTGCATATTGGGGTCATATCTGCTACGGATTGTGCATATTGGGGTCATTTCTGCTACGGATTGTGCATATTGGGGTCATATCTGCTACGGATTGTGCATATTGGGGTCATATCTGCTACCGATTGTGCATATTGGGGTCATTTCTGCTACCGATTGTGCATATTGGGGTCATTTCTGCTACCGATTGTGCATATTGGGGTCATATCTGCTACCGATTGTGCATATTGGGGTCATATCTGCTACCGATTGTGCATATTGGGGTCATATCTGCTACCGATTGTGCATATTGGGGTCATATCTGCTACCGATTGTGCATATTGGGGTCATATCTGCTACCGATTGTGCATATTGGGGCCATATCTGCTACCGATTGTGAATATTGGGGTCATATCTGCTACCGATTGTGCATATTGGGGTCATATCTGCTACCGATTGTTCATATTGGGGTCATATCTGCTACCGATTGTGCATATTGGGGCCATATCTGCTACCGATTGTGCATATTGGGGCCATATCTGCTACCGATTGAGCATATTGGGGCCATATCTGCTACCGATTGTGCATATTGAGGCCATATCTGCTACCGATTGTGCATATTGGGGCCATATCGGCTACCGATTGTGCATATTGGGGCCATATCTGCTACCGATTGTGCATATTGGGGCCATATCTGCTACCGATTGTGCATATTGGGGCCATATCTGCTACCGATTGTGCATATTGGGGCCATATCTGCTACCGATTGTGCATATTGGAGCCATATCTGATAACGATTGTGCATATTGGGGTCATTGGACGTTTTTTGTTAAAATCTGCTCACATTACGTGTATTTTCTTGAGAAAACCTGCACAATTATGTGAATTTTCTGGGAAAAGGGTCACCAAAACTTGGGCCCTCTGTCTTTGCGTTGCACTTTTAAAGGGAACCCGAGGTGAGAATAATATTGAGGCTGCCATATTTATCTCCTTTTAAGTAATACCAGCTGCCTGGCTGCCGTGTTGGTCCTCTGCCTCTAATTCTTTCAACCATAGACCCTGAACAAGCATGCAGCAGGTCAGGGGTTTCTGACAATATTGTCAGAACTGACAAGATTAGCTGCATGCTTGTTTCTGGTGTAATTCAGTTCACTACTACAGCCAAATAGATCAGCCGGGCTGCCAGGCAACTAGAATTGTTTAAAAGGAAATAAATATGGCAACCACCATATCACTCTCACCCTGGGTTCACTTTAAATTACAGTTAGCCCCGCCCTCATCCGGTCATGACCAGGCCCATTTTTTCGCCGCGGCGCGCGAATTAGCCACACCCATTTTTTGCTGCGCCGCGCATAGCGCGCCGCAGGTCGTCAGCTCCCCCAGAAATTGGTCCAGCACCTGCATAGCACCCCCTAAAAAAATTTCCTGGAGCCGCCACTGATTGCCCAATTGGCCGGTTTGAATTTATGCTTTTTCGCCATTTGCTTTTTTTCTCTTAAAGAGGAATTGTAGTGAAAACAACGTCATTAATAAAATTGTTTTTTTTTTTTTACAATATTAATTTATAGACTATTTAGCCAGTCTTTGCCCATTGTGAAATCCTTCCTTATCCCCGTTTACATTCTGAAATGTATCACAGATGGCGATATCTTTAGTCCTGTCAGGTGTAGCTCTGCAGAATGTTTGTTTACTGTGTTCCCGAAACCAGTAGAAATAATACCTGGTCTCCCAGAATACTCTTGGAGGAGAATTCCGCATAAACAGCCTAGGCTAAACATTACTAGAAGGGCAGGGGTACATAGCAATATATAGATATAGGAAGTGTTTCTGATTGATGAAACCAGGAAAATCACCATAAAAGTGGGAACCTTGAATAATTTACCGCAGGGGCGTCTCACCCACCAGGCAAGTATAGGCGGTTGCCTGGGGCGCCATGAGGTGGTGAGGCGCCATGAGGTGGTGAGGCGCATTCCCCCGCTGCTGCTACTGTGACCATGTTTTTTTTTTTTTTTTTAAATTATATTACCTCCCGACTCAGTCCCCGGTGCTCGGCACACTACCATGTGCTCAGCAGTGCCTCCACCTCCACTTCTCCCCAGCAAATAGAGCAATCAATACTGCTCTTCTCTGCCAGGCTCCTTCTTTAAAGCCGTGCCCCTTCTTCTCAGTAGCCGCACAGGTAAAGTGTTTACCTCGTGTGGCCCAGCCTTTAACTCTGCCCCACGCCAGTCAAACCAGGAGCCAGCGGCCAGCCAGCTTATGCCCCCGACAGTCTGACCCCCCACCTGTGTCACTGGCTGCACACAGACACTGGAGCGAGACAGTCAGGGGACAGATGCAGTCACAGAGAGAAGAATGTGATGTGTCCGTGTTGGAGCCCCGCCCCCGCACAAGACAGAAACACAGCCCGGGAGAAGGGAAGTTTCTGCTCCAGAGTGATGGGAATTCTGGCTCTTTTCAGAGAATCGACTCTTCTGAATCGGCTCCCATTAAAGAGCCGGCTCTTACGGCTCTGAATCGGCTCTTCATGAAATATCACTAAACACCACTCAGAATCGGAGTAAAAGCCCTGCCCCCGTCTCCATGACAATTCCAGACTGCTTCTCTGACTGGGGCAATCCCTCCTGCTACTGCTCTGCTCCGCCCCATACACTCCTACAAGCTGCAAGAGGAGGACTACATCTCCCAGCATGCCTCAGCGCCCTTTATTGCAGAGCAAAGCAGAGCTCTGTGGGGCGGCTGAGGCATCGGCTCTTTCAAAACTGAGAACCGGCTCTTGTTGTTCGCAGCAAAGAGCCGGCTCTTAGAGCCGGCTCGTTCGCGAACGACCCATCACTACTCCAGAGATGATAAGCTGCATGCACAGGCAGAAGAGAAGGTATGCAGGCAGGCTGCTAAGAACACTTCCTGTCCTGTGTGCAGACTCCCAGTACTGTTATAACTGCTAGAATGTGCCCTGCTCTTTTGATACTAGAGTTTTCTTTGAAAGCTGGTTAGGCTGTAGGCTGGTAAAGCTGTAAACCTGTGCTTTAGTGCTGTGCTGTCTCTCCCTCTCCCCTCTCTGTTCCTCTGCCCCCTCTTCCATCTTATGCTGTCTCTACCCCTCTCTGTTCCTCTGCACTCTCTTCCATCTTATGCTGTCTCTCCCCTCTGTTTCTCTGCACCCTCTTCCATCTTATGCTGTCTATCCCTCCCCCTCTCTGTTCCTCTACCCCCCTCTTACATCTTATGCTGCCTCTCCCTCTCTACTCTTTCCCTCTGCTCGGATTACGTGTATTTTCTGGTGAAACGCTTCCACATTACGATTCTTTCCTGACAACGCTGCCCCATTACGATTATTTTCTGGTGAAACGCTGCTGCCCTATGATTAATTTCTGGTGAAATGCTGCTGCAATAAGTGTATTTTCTGGTGAAACGCTGCCACCTTACGAATATTTTCCGGTGAACTGCTGCTGCAATAAGTGTATTCTCTGGTGAAACACTGCCACATTACGATTATTTTCTGGTGAATTACGATTCTGAATTACAATAATTACTATTATTTTCTGATGAAACACTGCCGCATTATGATTATTTTCTGGTGAAACGATGCTGCATTATGATTATTTTCCTGGGAGGGGGGGGGGGGGCGCCACAGGTTTTCTCGCCTGGAGTGACAAAATGAATAGAGGCACCCCTGATTTACCGCATCCTACTACAAGTCACTACAGGGCCTCTTTAAGGGTACACAGGAAATCTAACGGCGACGCAAGCTAGATGGCTGTTATAAATGCGAGCACTCGGAAATGTTTGCAATAGTTGGGTAATGGAAGCTGAAATGGCATTAATCTCCTTTCCCTGATTTAAACATCTGAACGGTTCGAGGCTGACAGTTTAACGCAGTTTATTTTAAACAGTAGAATCATTAGTGGCGGCGGGGTCAGAGTTCATGGGAAGTTTGTCCTATAAAATGCTGAGCTTGTTACCTCATTGGACAAATCAGAATGGATGAACCCTCGGCTCAGGTCTCTCGTGTTGTGGGGTTTGGAGAGAACAATCCCCTGTATCTGTTAGAAGCAGCAGGGTCCCATCACTTGTGTTACTGATTAACTACACATGTAGATGTCTTCTGAGTCCATAGCCCTCCATTGTTCCCGGCCTGTAAAATATGCAGCATGCCATATCTGTGTGCAGCTTTTATAATTAGTCAGGCAGCCGATAAGGCTCTTAGAAATGTGGAGGCTGCTGTTCCATCTCTGGAGCTACCTCAAGGCAGAATAGCGTGGCCAGAGGTTCAGGCAAGATCCAGCCCTTCTTCTCAGCTAAGGTGTCCAAATGGTGTACCAACATGTAGAAGGGATCCTCCTGCTGCTTTTCAGCCGCCCCATCCTGGATGTCAGCCAGGTTCCGAAAGCTAAACCTGGATACAACAGAAATCCCAATGTTCCTGCCCTGTGCAGTCTCACCCCCCACGGACATCTATGTCACTGTCAACAGTACAGTCATCTGCCCAACCACACATGTCCGCTGCCTGGGTGTCACCCTGCACTAGGCCCTCTCCTTCATCCCCCACATCCAAACCATCGGTAGGGCCTGCAATTTCCATTTACGTAACATCTCCAAGATCCAGCCCTTTCTGACCCCGGACACTGCCAAACTCTTTGTCCATGCCCTCATCATCTCCCGCTTGGACTACTGCAACACCCTCCTACCAGGCCTGCCTCCCTCTGACCCCGGACACTGCTAAACTCCTTGTCCATGCCCTCGTCATCTCCCGCTTGAACTACTGCAACACCATCCTGTCAGGACCCCCTCAGAACCGCATCACCCCCCTACAATCCATCATGAAGACAGCAGCTAGACTAATCTTTTCCTCCCACCGTTCTGTCTCCACGACTCCCCTATGCAAATCCCTCCACTGTCTCCCAATCTGTTTCAGAATCAGCTTCAAGATCCTATGTTTGGCCTACAAATCACGCAGAAGTCCTGCCCAACCTACACCTCTGACCAGGTCAACAGCAGATACACTCCTAGCCCCATCCTGTGGTTTCCCCTCTCCTTCACACACTGCCTATCAGGCTTGCCCCCTCCTTCAACATCTTCAAACAAGCCCTCAAAACTCACCTCTTCAAGGAGGCCTACCCGACCTCAACAATGCCCTAAAGGTAGCCATACACTGTTAGATTTGCCATCAGATTCGGCCAACAGATAGATCCCTCTATGATCGAATCTGATCAGAGAGGGATCGTATGGCTGCCTTTACTGCAAACAGATTGTGAACCGATTTCAGCCTGAAACCGTTCACAATCTGTTGTGGTGGTGGTGGTGCTGCTGCCGCCGCTCCCCCCCGCATATGTTATCTGCTCCGCCGGCGCGAGTCCTTCCGGTCACCGCTGCTCTGTCTCCGCTCTGGTCTCCAGGTCCGGCATGCTTTGCTTCTTCCTGCCCGGCAGGAAGTTTAAACAGTAGAGCGCCCTCTACTGTTTAAACTTTCTGCCGGGCAGGAGGAACTGAAGCATGCCGGAGACCAGTGCGGACACGGAGCAGCGGTGACCGGGCGTAGACGCGCCGGCGGAGCAGGTAATGTATGCGGCTCTATTGCGTCGGTCGTCGGGCAATCGAACGCCGCTAGCGACGTGCTCCCTACCCACGGGCGATTGACGGTAATTTTCCGCACGGAGCGATCGACGGGATCGGACAAAATGGATCGAAATTCGGCGTGTAGCGCAAACGATTGGCAGCAGATTTGATCCCAGTGATCGAATCTGCTGTCGAAACGGCGGCAAATCGGACCAGTGTATGGCCAGCTTAACTCTCTCTGCCAAGAACCTCTCTATGCAGTCCCCCTCCTTTGTGTCACCACTTCCTCCCACTGGATTGTAAGCCTTTGGAAGGCCCTCTCCTATTGTGTATCATACTTGAATGTGTACTCAACCCAAAATAATGTGAACTTGTATGATTGGGACCACGACGCCAGTGTATGCTCTGGCATTCTGTATCTTATTGCTTATAACCTGTATTATGTTGTGAATCGTAATATGTCAGCGCTGCGTAATGTGTTGGTGCTTTATAAATACAATAAATAAATAAATCATCCTTGTTATCATTGTCTTTAATCTTATTTATTGTACAGTGCTGCGTAATATGTTGGCCCTATAGAAATCCACTAAATAATAATAAATAAACAAGAATGCTTGTCTGGGCCAAGCGTCAGTGTTCTTCCTGCTGAGTTCAGAAGAGGAGCTGTGCATGAAATCTCACCTCTTTCCTGGGCTTGCTCAATAATAGTCTTATACTGAAATTCAGGAAATACGAGTGGCCAGTATTTTTTGGTGTTCTGTCTCTCCCAACAGATAGATGTGGGCCCAGAAAAATTCTCTTCAGAAAAGTCAGTCAAATGATTGACCTGACCATTGAAATTATGGAACCACCCACTAAGTTTCTACCCTATTCCACCAGTAGATGAATACAGTGACATGTTGCCTATTTACAAAAGATAGACGATAGATGCCTATCAGTTATGCCGTGCTCACATTGGCATTAAAGTGAGTCTGAAGAGTTTGAAGAGAAAAAAAAGATACTCACCTAAGGTCAAACAAAAGTTTGCTTTCCTAAAACAGAAAGAATTTGCGATAATTCAGGTTGGAGTTAGTCTGTCTCACCTAAGGTCAAGGAGAGGGAAATCTCTAAGACCTATAGAGCCTTCCTGATCTTTTCCTGTCCTCCCGTTCCACCGCAGGATCCTCCGTTCAAATTCCCTGCCGCGGGAGGCTTCGGAAGTCTTCAGGAGCCCGAGTGCTCCCAAAGACGGGCGGCTCTGTAAGGTACCTCTCCTCAGGTGAGTAGCCCTTTCGGAAAAGATTTGTTCAATCCTTTCCAATGAGATGAAAGCAAATATGGGTTCTGCATGACTTTTCCAGATTGGCAAGACAAAGTGGATGCCAGTGAAAACCTGAGGCCTAAAATAGTAAACTGATCCATGGAAAACAGATCACTTTATCGGTTTTTAAAAGATTGTTTTCTCATCAGATATGGTGGGAACTAACGGTGACTCCTAAGAATGTGGTGCGTTAAGATGCACTTCTACCACTAAGGAGGTGGTGGTAACCTACCTCTCTACTCGGCCCACCTCACAGCATTGACGGGACCTATGTGGCCACCTCTGTCTATGCTATTACCCTCACACTGTGGGTGTTTTGTAGCTCACAACAGTTCCACTACAACAAGCAAAGAGCTGGATAAGCAGTTTATCATACTCTATGGTCGAGTTACAGGCCATTGTGAGGCCTTCTCAAAGGGATGAAAAGTGGTTGCATTCGTGTCATCATCAGCCCTGCAGGGGGTTCAGCAATCTCTGAAGAAAAGCTTTTTAGAGTACAGTGTTGTCCACAGACACCTCTATTTATTTGTTACCACATAAAGGAAAGCTTAGAAGACAGTGAGGTCTGTGAGGGCACAATGGGGGGTGGAGTGAGGAGGTCTCAGAGCACCAGTTGCTATGCCAGGGAATGCTTCAGGGCAGAACCTTTTCTATCCTTACCGGATGGAGGCGAAGTTGAGGCACCATCTCGGGGCCTTGCAGAGCAGACTGACACGTGTTTCTGGCAGGTCCTTCAATCAACCAACAGGCAGGCCTTCAAAAACCAAGCATATTAACTAACACTGGTGTCCATTAGGCCGTGTTTCCACAAGGACATTAATTGCAGGGCTGTGGAGTTGGTACAAAAATCATCCGACTCCGAGTCCTCAGTTTATGAACCCCCCCCCCCCCCCCCCCCCCGACTCCAGGTACCCAAAATTGCTCCGATTCCGACTCACAGGCCTGATTAATTGTCATGTACAAAATCATTTATTGGTTTATTTTTTTCCATCAAAATCAATTTTTTGTGGCCTAATAAATTTGCACTTAAAGGATATGTCCAAGGAGAATAAAAAACAAAAATCCACTTACCTGGGGCTTCCTCCAGCCCCTGGCAGCCGTCCTGTGTCCCCGCCACAGCATCGGTGGCTCCCGGTCTTTACCGCTGCAGATGCCGACCTCGCCAGGTTGGCTTCCGTGTCGACTTCTTCTGCGCTCCACCATGCGGGTCACGTGGTCGTGCTGATGTCATCAGGATGGTACTGCGCAGGCTCAGAACTACCGCACCTGCACAGTACAGTCCTCATGACGTCAGCGCTACAACATGACCAGAGACTTGCCTCGATACTCAGATGTCTCCGTCGCTGAGCGCAGCTCCCCTCCAGATCGGAGCCATGCCCCTTCCCATCTTGCAGCGTATCCGCGCAAGTAGACATGCAAGCACTGCCACGCATGCACAGTAGCACGGAGCATGGGGCTCCGGCTTACTGCAGAGGGGGATCGCACATCTACTGTGCAGCTGCAGCCACGATAGAGAGAGAAGAGCTGCGCGACCCCAATGTATGTGCCAAAAATAATTCCGGGTACAACCCCCGTTGTACTTGGCGAAATAAATGATTCTGATTCTGATAAATGATTCTGATCTGATTAATGACAGTGCATTGTGGCTAATCTTCCGGGGGTCCGCACTCCGCGACGGGGGGACATTAGGATACAGAGGGAAGCCTCAATAGTATCCTAAGACTTCCCTCTTTTTACGTAAGTATCTCATTTTGTACCCGAGCTTCAATTTAAAGTGATAGCAAACAGGGTGACAAGTATTCATTTTTAGTTCTGTTCTGCTTTTCAAGTCCAAGCAGCTCTAGTGTGGTTCTGCATTAAGCATGGCTACCGCCTGAGGGAAGAAGCTGGTTCTGCGCCTGGGAAGTTTTATTGCAACTGACCGGTATCTCACTTCTGAAGGCATAAGTTAGTAGAAGGAGTGGGCAGGGTGAGAGGGGTTAGAGGCAATCTTAGCCGCTCTCTTTCTGCCCCTGATAGCGTAAAGACCCTGCACGGAAGGTAAGCTACAGCCAGTTATTCTTTCTGATGATCGGATGATGCGCTCCAGTCTCACCTTTTCCCGTAAGGGACATGAGGCGGTCATAGGTCATGATGGATTTGATTGCAGTATAGCACTTACTAATTAAGCTCAATGCAACATGCTGATGTCCATGTTTTCGGACAATGGACGTTTTTCTGCATGCGTTTTAGGAATGGCCTTGACCGCACAAAGCACAAACAGGAAACAGAAAGCAGTTTTGTTTTTTTTAGGCCTCATTTCCACAAAGATATTCAATATTGCATTTGTTTTTCTGTAGCCAATTTTTTGGGCACTATTGAAAACTATCATGCAAATGTTCAGATGCGTCTAGTGTAATTGACAATCATTGCACCAGAAACGGATGTGTGGTGTGAAAATAATCTTCAGCCAGTTGACCGATTTTGGGGGGGATCGAAATGGACTACAAAAAACACGTTCAATGGAAACTGTTTTATTGAAATTGCATGTCTTTCAGTACTAATGTAAATTTGAACAATGTGAATTCGCACGCAGTGGAAATGGGCCCTTAGGAAATTCGGATCAGAAATCAGGATTTTTAAAATATGCTACAAAAGGAGAACGTGTGAAATGATTGACAATCAATCATCATGTCCAAAATGGATGGTGGGACTTCTGAAAAAAACTTCTGCTTTGACACTAGGGATGGAGGGATTCCGCGGAAAGTCCGATTACCACAAATGCAGATTCACGTTACCGTTGTATACCGATGGTAATATTGCCATTTCTGATTTTCCAGTAAAACGGAAAACAGTAAATCAGAAATACTATAGTATTGAACCAATTAGAGAAGGTAGTTAATTTTGCGTTTTCCGTTTTAGCACAAAAATTCAGAAAAATGGAAATATTGGACCAATCAGAAAATGCAATCATTTACAGTGAAAATCGAGTGTTTCCAATTTTCCATATTACTGCGAAACTGCGGAAAATCAGAAATACTAAGTAGTATTGGACCAATCAGAGGATGCAGTAATTTACCGTATAAACAAGAAAAACTCGAAGATTTTGGGCCAAACAGAAGACTCGGACATGTTGAAAATAATCGATGTGACAGTAATCTGTCAGAAAATTGCATTGTGTGTACCTAGCGTAAGCCTAGGCTGTTTATTATGTGAAATTCTCTTCTCAAAAGCATTCTGGGAGACGAGACATTATTTTCACTGGCTTCGGAATTCTCAGGAACAAACATTCCGCAGTGATGCACCTGACAGGACTAAATATATTGACGCCTGTGATAAATTTCAGAATGTAAATGGAGAGGAAAGCTTTTACAATGGGCAAACACTGACTAAATCATCTGTAAATAAAACATTTAAAACAAGCCATTTTATTCATGATGTTATTTAGACTGCAGTTCTTCTTTAATGATGTTTTTCCGCGCGGTTTTATTAGTCCTCTCAGACCTGTAACGATCCTCTGTGGATTGGGTTGTGCTTGGTTTTCAGTTATTGGCAATGCCAGCGACAGGGCAGTAGAGCCACAATAGAGGTGGGAGTTGAGAAGTGCTGTTCCTGGCTGGAGTGGCGTGTGGGGGGATCTTTCCGTGAATATGGCTGTAGGATAAACGCTCTGTGCCAGCTTCTCTCAGGCATGGCATCTGCAGCGCCAGTCCCGGAGCTGCCTGCTGCCTGTCGCTGGATTCACCTGGGAAACTCAAAGTGAGAGAAATCTAAACTCTTCTAAACCGCTTTTTATTGAAGCATTGTCATTATGTGTATTTAATAGAACATGTTTTAAAATGATGATGCTTTTATGATTAATTGTGATGCACATATATAGTGCTGACATCTTCTGCATTGCTGTACTACTACATATTTGTGTCATTGGCTCATAGAAGCAGGCCCGGTCCGCCCATGATGCCAAGTAAGGCAACTTCCTCAGGCGGCAGAAGTCTGTGGGCAGCACCAGGCAGAAACAGGAAGTGAAGAGAGTGCCTGGCTAACCTACACTGTGGGCAACTGTACTTGGCTAACCTATACTGGGGGCACCTATACCTGGTTACCTACCTATACTGAGCAGGGCTGCATTTACACTTCAGGAGCTTGTAGACACAGAGGTTCTAGTGCCCCAAACTCCTCCCCTGAAAACAGACCACACCCCAATCCTGGCCCTTATTTCCTTATGACACATAAAGACCTACTGTAATTGTACATGAACCTAGTAGCGGTATAATTCAAACTGTGGGACTGGACAGCAAAATCTTGGCTAAGGCCTCTTCTACTTTAATAATCACTTAATCACTCTTACTGTAAAGAACCCTTTCCTATATAAATGGCTAAAACGTTTTTCCTCCATGCGCAGATCATGTCCTCTAGTCCTTTGAGAAGGCCTATGGACGAAAAGCTAATCTGCCAAGCTTTTATATTGCACTCTGATGTCTTTTCTGATGTCGGTGTATTTTCTCTAGACTAAATAAACCCAGTTTATCTAACCTTTCTTGGTTGAGATAGGACCAGATTTTACCATCGTACTTTGCATGTTGTGCAGCGTTGGTTTATTCTTGCTAAGCTGCTGAATGCTCCAAGTCAGGCTTGCCCAATTCATGTCTTCTTCTCAATCCCTCTTCTCCTTGATCCATTGTCTACCCGGACATTCCTTCCATCGCCCATTGTGGAAGAGGTCACCGATATGAAGATCTTGCCCTTGCTTCCAGACCAGGCCACCATCTTATTTCCCAGCGGCGGCGTTTCAAGGCTCAGACCGAGCTTTTTGTACTGATGGGAGATGCTTTTAGGCAGCGTATCATTTCCACCGAATTCATTAGCGAAGACTCTAACATACCAAATTGTATTAAAGAGCCATAGACAGCATGTTGCTTTGTAGACCCAAATAACCTTTAATAGGCCAGGAGCAAAAGGGAAAAAAGACCTTCTGCAGAAAGATAGGTCCAAGACGGGTAATTAGCTGAGTGACAGTCATTGTAACTGAGCTGCCAATTCAAGATGGATGCGTCGGGGTTATCTGTAGTGTCAGAGCAGTCAGAGGAACTAACCTCTGAATTCCACCTTTGAAAACAAAGTCCGTAGAACTGAAAGCATTCTTTCTTTCTTGTGTGCCGGCTATGGACGTTCTCACCTGTCACATTACTGGCCTTCTGTATATCCTTACTGAAGCCGGCTGCATTCCAACCAACTCCCAGACTCTTTGTTTGGTCCTTTGACTATCCAATTAAAAATATACATTAGATAAAGTTTACAAAGAGGGTGCTCTTCCTATCTGTGAAAAGTACAAGGGGGGGGCATCATTACTGGTGTGAACAGGGAAGGCCACACAAGAGAGGTCAGGACACATTCACCATGAAGGCCTAGGGCAAAAATATCTTGTATGGGAAACAGAAACTAAAGTAATCTGTCTGAGAGGGTCCTCGTTCCTCTAGGACTCAGGGCATCTGTACCGGAAAATAAAGCAGTGTGAACTAGACACCTTAGGAGGGAAACATTTTATGGCTACAACTAGAGAATTCTTCAGTTCAAATGAGGTGAAGAAGAGAGGTTTGCAATTTTTGCAAATCATAAAACTGAACGAGGAGGAATTTTTCTTTTTGAGGATAGTGAGATACAGAAGCAGGGGGGCGGATTTAAAACTCCGAGGCCTGTAGGCACAGGCGTTCTGGCGTGCTAAGCTCTGCCCCTGAACACAGGCCACACCCCAAATAAAAAATATTCTGAACTCTAATTCCTGCCTTATGTCACTAACTGTCCTTACAATCTAACACTCTAATCACTGCTGTCTCATATCATCCTTAGTGACATGAGAGTGAGACAAGGATTAGGGTGTGAGTGCCTGAGGTTAGTGTACCGAGGCAGGGATTAGACTGTAAGCTCCTGAGGTCAGTGATCTGAGGAGGAGGGTCCACCTCTGACTCCCATATAAAGGCACTTGTAGTGCCTACAGTGCCTTCAAATCAGGCCTTGGATGTAAGTATAGGAGGAGCAGCCACAGGTTAGCCCGGGCTGTGAGGGAATACTTCCGCCCTTCACCTTTTCTCCGCCCGATATAGGCTCCTCCCTCCAGAGCAGGAATTTTTTTGAATGGGGTTGTCGTGGTGGTAGTTTTGAATCAGGATGATATC
Organism: Hyperolius riggenbachi; assembly: GCF_040937935.1. Taxonomy (NCBI): domain Eukaryota; kingdom Metazoa; phylum Chordata; class Amphibia; order Anura; family Hyperoliidae; genus Hyperolius; species Hyperolius riggenbachi. Next base: position 244,947,012 of record NC_090656.1, read on the forward strand.
AATTATTGGCTAACTTAAAGAGAGTCTGAAGCCTACAAATATACCTCTTTTTACTAGGCAGTCCTGTTCAGCAATAAGGGCATAGCTGAAAACGCCGCATTCCTCTGACAGAACGATCAAGTAATACCCTCGAAATCCCCGGGGCAAAATTCGGGGCTCCTTCCTGGTAGAGGCAGAGCTTTGTGCTGTAGCTCTGCCTCTGCTCATGCTCACGTCAATCTCTGCGGATCTCCGCCTCCTCCTCTAAGTCTTCTTTCACTGAGAGAGGCGGGGTGAGGTGGAGATCCGCAGAGATTGACTGTACTGGAGGCAGAGCTACTGCACAAAGCTCTGACTCCCCGGGGCAGCAAAATGCATGACCTGGAAAGTCATGGAATTTTGCCCCAGGGGATTGATCGTTCTGCAGCGGGGATTTGGTGTTTCAGCTATGGCCTTATTGCTGAACAGGACTACCTAATAAAAATAGGTATTTTTTTAGGCTTCAGACTCTCCTTAAAAGAAAGAAAGTAAGGTTTAGGCTGATATGCCTTCTAAAGACTCTATTCCTGTATGTCTGAAGAAGGTGTATCATCCAAAAGCTTATTCTCTTAAGCCGGGCATACACGGTTCAATTTTGCCGCTCGATTCTCCCGCGCGATCGTTTTGCCGCTCGATTCTACAGTCAATTCTCTTATCTTCCGCTTTTTCTTATCTTTTTCCATTCACTGCTATCCGGAATCGAGCGGCGAAACGATTGGGCGGGACATCGGATATGTCGGAAATTATCTATCGAGTCATCTTAATGGCTCAAAATTGAGCTGTGTATTCCCAGCATTAGTCATGGCTGGACTATGGCAGTATTCTCTATACAGGCCTTCCAAACAAAAACCCGCACAACCTGCAGCTAGTACAGAATGGCATTCAACAATTAATTAACAATGAATTAAATAATAAGCTAACCCTGTCATTGACATATCAATATCGACATATCGATTCTCCTCCACTGGCTACCCATAAAACAGAGAATTCTATTGAAGATTGGCTTATTGACATTCATTACTTATCCTTCTACAATTTGGGCCTTGGATACCTGAAGGATTTGTTGCTTCAGTTCACACTTTCCACAATATTACATCAAAGGGATCTGATAACTTGATCCCCCCCCCCCCCCCATAGCCTTCTGTCATGCTGCCCCTACACTTTGGAACTGCCTGCCACACCCAGTGCATTTAAAGCGGATCCAAGATGAAAAACTAACTATAACAAGTAACTTGTGTATATATCTTATCTAAAGTTTAGATAGTTTACACAACATATCTAGCTGCAAACAGCTTCAAAAGTTTATGATTATTTATTTATGTGATACAATGAGGGCAGCCATGTTCTGTTTGTCACATTGTCACAGGCTGAGGGCTGGAGATGCTATCAGCTTGCCTGTGTGTAAAATCAGTCCCCTCTCCTCCTTCCCTCTGCCTCTGAAATCAATGGCTAGTAACCTCCTCCTCCTTCTGCCCAGACGGAGCTCCCATAAGCCCTTGCTACAGTGCCAAAGCACAAAAGGAACTGTGTTTAGTTTATAGGGAATTAGAGTATTAATACAAAGCAAAAAAAGTATTTGGTTTGAGGAATGCCCTATAAACTATATGAAAGGAACACAATTATGCAATGAGTTAAAGTTTATCTCGGATCCACTTTAACCAGTTCGCAGTCAGTCGTTTTTCGCTTCATGCATCCGAACAATGTTCACCTCCCATTCATTAGCCTATAACTTTATTACTACTTATCACAATGAACTGATCTATATCTTGTTTTTTCCGCCACCAATTAGGCTTTCTTTGGGGGGTACATTTTACTAAGAGCCACTTTACTGTAAATGCATTTTAAAAGGAAGAATAAGAAGAAAACGGAAACAAATCATTATTTCTCACTTTTCGGCAATTATAGTTTTAAAATAATACATGCCTCCATAATTAAAACCCACGTATTGTATATGCCCATTTCTCCTGGTTATTACACCATTTAAATTATGTCCCTATCACAATGTATGGCGACAATATTTTATTTGGAAATAAAAGTGCATTTTTTCCGTTTTGCATTCATCACTATTTACAAGCTTATAATAAAAAAAAAAAAAAAAGAAATATTTCATCTTTACATAGATATTTAAAAAGTTTAGACCCTTAGGTAAATATTTGTGTTTTTTTTTTTTTTTTTATTGTAATGTTTTTGTTTTTTTTTAATTAAACATTTTATGTGGGTATTTTTGGGAGGGTGGGATTGAAATTGTATTTTTTTTGTAAATATATGTGTATTTTTATTTTTATTTAACATTTAGATGTAGTTTACTTTTTGGCCACAAGATGGCAGCCATGAGTTGTTTACAGTGACGTCACTCTAAGCGTACCACGTACGCTTAGAGCGACATAGGAAGCAGAAAAAGCGTAGCTTCCGAGAGAAGCTGTCGCTTTTTCTGCGGGGGAGAGGAATCAGTGATCGGGCACCGTTGCCCGATTCACTGATTCACTGGCTAACAAACCGCCGGCCGGGAGCGCGCGTGCACGCGCGCGATCGGCCGCGTGGACGCGCAGGAGCGCACATGGCTTCCTGGACGTGAGTTTCACGTCCAGGAATGGCAAATAGTTAAAGGAAAACTTAAGTCAAATAAAAAAAATGACATTTACTCACCTGGGGCATCCCTCAGCACCCCGAAGCTGGATGGTGCCCTCGCAGCCCCGCTCCGATCGTCCTGTCCCCTATAGCAGCATAGAGGGTGATAGCAGCGGCTGGGAACGCGGAAAATCAGCCGCGTTCCCAGCCTGTCGGCGGCTGTCGCCGAACCGGAAGTAGCCGCCGGCGGGGACAGGACGATCGGAGCGGGGCTGCGAGGGCACCATCCAGCTTCGGGGTGCTGAGGGATGCCCCAGGTGAGTAAATGTCATTTTTTTTATTTGACTTAAGTTTTCCTTTAAGACCAAACTGAAAAGCCACCTGTTTAGCCTGGCATTTCTGAACACCTGACTATAGGTATTTGCTCTGTGGCACAGTCCAGCCTGCACCTATGTATTGATCTGATACATATCTATGCACATTGAGTCCTATGGGAGAAAAGCGCTTTACAAAAGCTATTGTATTGTATTGTATAATTAAATTCTATATATATAAAATCGTGTGTGTGTGTGTGTGTGTGTGTGTGTGTGTGTGTGTGTGTGTGTGTGTGTCACTGTGTCACGCGAAAACGGCTTGACCGATTTGAACGAAGCTTGGTACACAGATCCCTTACTACCTGGGATGATATGTTCTGGGGGTCTCGCGGCCCCCCTGCACACCTGGGCGGAGCTACAAACAGCAAATCAGATTTCACCCATTCAAGTCAATAAAAAAAATTTAAAAGGCTGCCATTCTCACAGTAATCAAGCCAGAGTCCCCACACATGGCACAGGTGGTCACTTGGTGACCGAGGTTACAAATCCAGGAAAAGTGGGTGGAGCATAAAACAGCCAATCAAATTTCAGCCGTTAATTTTAAATGGGAAAATGTAAACTGCAGCCATTCTTACACTGTTAATCGCAGGGTTCTCAAACTTGCCACCCTTGGTCACTGGGTGGATGCGATTAAGATTCAAGAAAGTGGGTGGAGCCTACAACAGCCAATCAAAATTCACCTATTGATTTTCAAGGGGAATATTTAAACTGCTGCCATTCTTACACTTTTAATGGCAGAGGCTTCAAACTTGCTACAGTCGTTGGGTGACATGGGTCCAAATTCACTAAATGGGCGGGGCCACATACAGCCAATCAGATTTCCTTGGTGGATAAACTGCTTCCATTCACACATTTTTGATGCCAGGACCCTGAAAGCTCACAAACTTGGCCATTGAGTGACTGTGTGTCAAGGTTACAAAAAGTGGGCGGAGCCAAAAACAACTTTTACTGGGAAAGTATAAACTGCAGCCATTCTTACATCGTTAATGGTAGGGTTCTCAAACTTTGCACAGTTGGTTACTGGGTGACTGAGATTAACAATTTGGAAGGTGGGTGGAGCCTACAACAGCCAATAAAAATTCACCTTTTGATTTTGAAAGGGAATATTTAAGCTGTACCATTATTTTATACTGTTCAAAGCAGATGCCTCAAACCTGGTACAGTTGGTTACTGGGTGACTAGGGCCCAAATTCAGAAAGGGGGCGGGGCCAAAAACAGCCAATAAGACTTGTTTATTTTTAAATGGGAATATACAAAGTATTGATACCAAGGACCCCAAAAGCTGATAAACTTGATAATTGAGTGACTGTATGTCAAGGTTAGAAAAAGTGGGCGGTGCCAACAACTAAATTTTTAACATGGCAGGGTTCCCAAACTTTACACAATTGGCCACTGGGTGACTGGGATGAAAGTTCAGAAATGTGGGTGGAGCCTACAGCAGTCAATCAAAATTCACCTTTTGATTTTCAAGGGGAATATTGAAACTGCAGCCATTCTCACACTGTTAATAGCAGAGGCCTCAAACCTGCTACAGTCGGTCGTTAAGTGTCTGGGGTTCAAATTCAGTAAAGGGGCGGAGGCAAAAACAGCCAGATTTCTTTGCTGGATAAACTGCTTACATTAGCACAATTTTGATGCCAGGAACCCAGAAGCTCACAAACTTGGTCATTGAGTAGTGACTGTGTGTCAAGGTTACAAAAAGTGGGTGGAGTTAAAACAGATTTTTCTGGGGAAATGTAAACTGCAGCCCTTCTTCACTGTTAATAGTAGGGTTCTTAAACTTAGCTTAGCTGGTTACTGGGTGACTGGGATTAATATTCAGAAAAGTGGGTGGAGCCTAAAAATGCCAATCAAAAATCACATGTCACTTTTCAAGGAGAATATTCAAATTGCTGCCAATCTTGCACTGCTAATGGCACAAGCCTCAAACCTGGTACAGTTGGTCATTGGATCACTGGGGTTCAAATTCAGAAAAGGGGACAGAGCCACAAACAGTGAATCAGATTTGTTTCATTTCATGGGAAAATACAAATTCTTGATGCCAAGGACCCCAAAGCTCATAAACTTGGTCATTGAGTAGTGACTTTGTGTCCAGGTTACAAAAAGTGGGCGGAGCCAAAAACAAATTTCACTGGGAAAGTGTAAACTGCAGCCCTTCTTACACTGTTTATTTCAGGGTTCCCAATCTTTGCCCAAATGGTTACTGAGTGACTGAGATTAATATTCAGGGAAGTGGGTGGAGCCTATAATAGCCAATCAAAATTCACCTGTTGATTTTCAAGTGGAATATTTAAATTGCTGCCATTTTTACACTGTTAATAGCAGATGCCACAAACCTGCTACAGTTGGTCATTGGGTGACTGGGGTTCAAATGCTGGAGAGGGGGTGAAGCCTCAAACAGCCAATCTGATTTGTTTAATGTCTATGGGAATATACAAATTATTGATGCCAAGGACCCCAAAGCTCACAAACTTGGTCATTGAGTGTTTGTGCGTTAGGGTTAGAAAGTGGGCGGAGCCAACACCAGTCAAATACATACCCGGGCAATGCCGGGTCATCAGTGGGTGGAGACAAATACAAATTTCACTGGGAAAATGTAAACTGCAGCCATTCTTACACTGTTAATGGCAGGGTTTTCAAACTTTGCACAGTTAGTCACTGGGTGACTGGGATTAATATTCAGAAAAGTGGGTGGAGCCTACAAAAGTGAATCAAACTTCACCTAATGCTTTTCAAGGGGAATATTTAATTGCTACCATTCTTTCACTGTTAATGGCACAGGCCTCAAACCTGGTACAGTTGGTTATTGGGTGACTGGGGTTCAAATTCAGAAAGGGGGTGGAGCCACAAACAGCCCATCAGATTTTTTTCATTTCAATGCAAATTATTGATGCCAAAGACCGCAAAGCTCACAAACTTGGTCATTGAGTAATTGTGTGTTAGGGTTAGAAAAAGTGGGCAGAGCCAACACCAGCCAAATACATACCCGGGCAACGCCGGGCAATCAGCTAGTTTAGTCAATAAATGGTATCACTCTGATACAAAACTAAGTGATGAATAACATGGTACAATACACTGCTGGAGTCATAGTGGACACACTTACGATTTCTCGAAGATGGGCCTTCTGGTCATGAGGCAGAAAAGGATGAAGATGCAATGGGTACCTTAAATGTGTGATTTTGGTTTTGAGCATCATGCACTACATTTCAAATGGCGCGATGCTGTAAATATAGCAGACAGCGGGTGGCACAAACAATTTTGTTAGTTTATCAGTTCCGGTAGTAGAGGGCGAGCGCTGTAATTACAGCACAGGAGATTTGGTCGCACACTGAGTAACTTCGGCGCCGTCAGAAGACGGAGATGAAGTTACTTTAAAAACACTGTAATTTGGCCGCCAGCAATAGCTGGAAGCTGAATTACATAATTCCCCACTATCTACGTGGACCTGGAGGGGGAATAGTAATTAACACCTCCAGGACTTGTGCAGCAGCAGGATAGGGGTGAGCGTAGAAACACAAGGTACTGGTGCAGTGGGGTGGGGTCAGTAAGTGGCAAATGAGAATGATGTCATTCTTGCATAACTCGTTGGAAGCAGTGATAGTTCAATAGCCAGCCAAAATGTCCTAGTATAAATTATCTTCTTGCTCCAAATAGTGATCAACCTCACATCTAGTTTTACTCCTTACTCAATATCCTAATCACGCACTGCCTGTATATATATATTATATACTTCCCCACCTCTTGTTTCCACCCCATTCCTTTAGATTGTAAGCTTGCAAGGGCAGGGCTCTCCCCCCCTTTTGTGTCTTGGGATGTTGTTCATTTCATAGCTTGCACTCTGTTATACATTTTAGTCTGTCACTGTAACCACCAGTTCTGTATTTTGTACCAGTGTCCATATTTAATCTATATCATTGTCTGTGTCATGATGTATCCCTTATGTTTGTTTTCTTACATTGTACAGCGCCACGGAATACGTCGGCGCTTTATAAATAAATAATAATAATTTTTAGATTACATTTTAACCAATGAGAGAGAGTTTCTAACCCATTTAGGGAGGGAGTTCCAAAGGAGAGGAGAGGCACATGAGAAATCCTGGAAGCAGGTGTGAGAGGAGTTCACTAGGATAGACAAGAGGAGGAGCTTATTGGAAGACCATAGGTTGCATGTAGGATGGTATCTGGAAATGTTGGAGTCATATTGGAAAGAGCGTTGACGCTACATGGTGGTTGCCGAAATGTAACATTAAAATTGTTGTTTGTTAAATGCTGTTGTGTTGTTGCTGTTGTTGCTGTTGTTACAGTTTTTCTTTGGACACACTTTTACTTGTTTTGCTTTATTATTTGCTGATGAAGAGCTTTGTGTAAGTGTACATTCTTTCTTTAGTCTTTTGACATTTCAAAGAGACACGAAAAAAAAAAAGATGATATTATGATTTGTATGTGTAGCACAGCTAAGAAATAAAACATTAAGATCAGATACATCAGTGTAATTATTTCCAGTACAGGAAGAGTTGAGAAACTCCAGTTGTTATCTCTATGCAAACAAGCCATTAAGCTCTCCGACTTAAGGGGCCCATACACTCAGCCGATTTTCTGGCCGACCGATCGATCCCGATTGATCGATCGATTGATCGTTTGCAAATCGGTTGGCCAATCGACCGATCGATGGCGATTTCGATCGATTTCGATGGATTTCCATCGAGCTGGCAGGATGGAAAATTTAGGTCGATCTGATGAGATTGCTTATCAGTTTGCATTGGCCTTAATGGAAATCTGATGGCAAAAAATTGCCATCAGATCGAATTTCAATAGATTTCAAACTGAAATCTATTGGAATTCTATCCTGGTAAAAAATGTTCTAAAAACGCATCAGATAGATCATCAGATGCATTTCTTATCTATCTGCTGCCAATCTGACGAGTGTATGGGCACCTTAAGTTAGTAGTGGAGAGGGCTGTTATCTGACTTTTATTATCTCAACTGTTCCTGGACTATTTACTTTTCCTCTGCTAGAGGAGAGGTCATTACTTCACACAGTGCTGGGCCGAAATTACGCATTAGCGTAATTACGCATCGTAATTCACTACAAATACACCGTAAGCGTTACGTGTAAGGTTACAGTATTACGCGTAATTAATTACGCGTAGACCGTAGGTTACGTTATTACGCGTAACAAATTACGCGTAAGACAGTAAACTCCCATTGAAATTACACAGTCTGCCGTAATCGCGTAATATTACGCTCCCGTATAATATAAAAAAGCCGCCGACTTTAAGGGTTAATAGCAAAGCCCCCTTAAATGCTAAGAGCCTCAAATTTGGAGAATATATTAAGGAGATCAGAAGGAATAAGAGGAAATTTTTTTTTTTCAAAAAGACCTTATAGTTTTTGAGAAAATCGATGTTAAAGTTTCAAAGGAAAAATATATACATTTAAAAACCCGCCGACTTTAACGGTTAATAGCAAAGCCTGCTTAAAATTTAGGAACACCAAATTCACAGGGTATATTAAGGGGATCAGTGGGAATAAGAGGAAAATTTTTTTTTTCAAAAAGACCTTATAGTTTTTGAGAAAATCAATTTTTAAGTTTCAAGGGCAAACATGTCTTTTAAATGCGGAAAATGTCAGGTTTTTTTGCACAGGTAACAATAGTGTTTTATTTTCATAGATTCCCCCAAGTGGGAAGAGTTTTACTTACTTCGTTCTGAGTGTGGGAAATATAAAAAAAAACGACGTGGGGTCCCCCCTCCCAGACCTCTTTAACCCCTTGTCCCCCATGCAGACTGGGATAGCCAGAATGCGGAGCACCGGCCGCGTGGGGCTCCACACCCTGACTATACCAGACCGCATGGTCCATGGTTTGGGGGGTCTCAGAAGGGGAGGGGCAGCCAAGCTTTCCCCTCCCCCTCCGAGCCCTTGTCCAATCCAAGGACAAGGGGCTCTTCTCCACCTCCGATGGGCGGTGGAGGTGGAGGCCGCGATTTCCTGGGGGGGTTCATGGTGGCATCTGGGAGTCCCCTTTAAAAAGGGGTCCCCCAGATGCCCACCCCCCCTCCCAGGAGAAATGAGTATAGAGGTACTTGTACCCCTTACCCATTTCCTTTAAGAGTTAAAAGTAAATAAACACACAAACACATAGAAAAAGTATTTTAATTGAACAAAAAACATAACCACGAAAAAAGTCCTTTAATATTCTTAATAAACCATTAATACTTACCTGTCCCTTTAAAAGCCAGTTCCCACGCAATATCCTCGGAAATATACTAATCAGTTACAATGTAACAAAGTTGTTACAATGTAACAACTTTGTTACTTTGTAACTCCACCGCACCCGACGTCACTCGCCGCTCACCCGCCGGCCGCCGCATATACTAACGCTAAGTCCCCGCCGGCTCCCGCCGTCCACTCCGCCCACACCTGTCACCCATATACATGCTGGCACCCATGGGTGCCAGCATGTATATAGGTGACATGTGGGAGAGGCGGGGAGGGCAGCGGGAGCCGGCGGGGACTTAGCGTCCTGCACGGACCACAGAGCTCTGAGCTATATAGCTCAGAGCTCTCTAAAGCATCTTTGTATTTGGGCTCCAAGGAGCCCCATTGGTCCTTAGCAGACCAATGGGGTTCCTTCTGATTTGAAGGAACCCCATTGGTCTGCTAAGGACCAATGGGGCTCCTTGGAGCCCAAATACAAAGATGCTTTAGAGAGCTCTGAGCTATATAGCTCAGAGCTCTGTCGGGTCCGTGCAGGACGCTAAGTCCAGCTGGCTCTCGCTCCCCTCCCCGCCTCTCCCACATGTCACCTATATACATGCTGGCACCCATGGGTGCCAGCATGTATATGGGTGACAGGTGTGGGCGGAGTGGACGGCGGGAGCCGGCGGGGACTTAGCGTTAGTGTATGCGGCGGCTGGCGGGTGAGCGGCGAGTGACGTCGGGTGCGGTGGAGTTACAAAGTAACAAAGTTGTTACATTGCAACAACTTTGTTACATTGTAACTGATTAGTATATTTCCGAGGATATTGCGTGGGAACTGGCTTTTAAAGGGACAGGTAAGTATTAATGGTTAATTAAGAATATTAACCACCCTGGCGTTCTGATAAGATCGCCAGGGAGGCTGCGGGAGGGTTTTTTTTAAATTAAAAAAAAACTATTTCATGCAGCCAACTGAAAGTTGGCTGCATGAAAGCCCACTAGATGGCGCTCCGGAGGCGTTCTTCCGATCGCCTCCGGCGGCCAGAATAAACAAGGAAGGCCGCAATGAGCAGCCTTCCTTGTTTTGCTTACACCGTCGCCATAGCGACGAGCGGAGTGACGTCATGGACGTCAGCCGACGTCCTGACGTCAGACGCATCCGATCCAGCCCTTAGCGCTGGCCGGAACTTTTTGTTCCGGCTGCGCAGGGCTCAGGCGGCTGGGGGGACCCTCTTTCGCCGCTGCTCGCGGCGAATCGCCGCAGAGCGGCGGCGATCGGGCAGCACACGCGGCTGGCAAAGTGCCGGCTGCGTGTGCTGCACTTTATTTGGGGCAAATCGGCCCAGCAGGGCCTGAGCGGCAGGCTCCGGCGGTACTGGACGAGCTGAGCTCGTCCATACCGCCCAGCTGGTTAAAGGACTTTTTTCGTGGTTATGTTTTTTGTTCAATAAAAATACTTTTTCTATGTGTTTGTGTGTTTATTTACTTTTAACTCTTAAAGGGATACTGTAGGGGGGTCAGGGGAAAATGAGTTGAACTTACCCGGGGCTTCTAACGGTCCCCCGCAGACATCCTGTGTTGGCGCAGCCACTCACCGATGCTCCGGCCCCGCCTCCGGTTCACTTCTGGAATTTCAGACTTTAAAGTCTGAAAACCACTGCGCCTGCGTTGCCGTGTCCTCGATCCTGCTGATGTCATCAAGAGCGCACAGCGCAGGCCCAGTATGGTCTGTCTGCGCAGTACACTCCTGGTGACATCAGCGGGAGCGAGGACACGGGCGTGCAGGCGCAGTGGTTTTCTGACTTTAAAGTCCGAAATTCCAGAGGTGAACTGGAGGCGGGGCCGGAGCATCGGTGAGTGGCTGCGCCAACACAGGATGTCTGTGGGGGACCATTAGAAGCCCCGGGTAAGTTCAGCTAATTTTCCCCCGACCCCCCTACAGTATCCCTTTAAAGGAAATGGGTAAGGGGTACACGTACCTCTATACTCATTTCTCCTCCCCAGTACAGGAAGAGTTGAGAAACTCCAGTTGTTATCTCTATGCAAACAAGCCATTAAGCTCTCCGACTTAAGGGGCCCATACACTCAGCCGATTTTCTGGCCGACCGATCGATCCCGATTGATCGATCGATTGATCGTTTGCAAATCGGTTGGCCAATCGACCGATCGATGGCGATTTCGATCGATTTCGATGGATTTCCATCGAGCTGGCAGGATGGAAAATTTAGGTCGATCTGATGAGATTGCTTATCAGTTTGCATTGGCCTTAATGGAAATCTGATGGCAAAAAATTGCCATCAGATCGAATTTCAATAGATTTCAAACTGAAATCTATTGGAATTCTATCCTGGTAAAAAATGTTCTAAAAACGCATCAGATAGATCATCAGATGCATTTCTTATCTATCTGCTGCCAATCTGACGAGTGTATGGGCACCTTAAGTTAGTAGTGGAGAGGGCTGTTATCTGACTTTTATTATCTCAACTGTTCCTGGACTATTTACTTTTCCTCTGCTAGAGGAGAGGTCATTACTTCACACAGTGCTGGGCCGAAATTACGCATTAGCGTAATTACGCATCGTAATTCACTACAAATGCACCGTAAGCGTTACGTGTAAGGTTACAGTATTACACGTAATTAATTACGCGTAGACCGTAGGTTACGTTATTACGCGTAACAAATTACGCGTAAGACAGTAAACTCCCATTGAAATTACACAGTCTGCCGTAATCGCGTAATATTACGCTCCCGTATAATATAAAAAAGCCGCCGACTTTAAGGGTTAATAGCAAAGCCCCCTTAAATGCTAAGAGCCTCAAATTTGGAGAATATATTAAGGAGATCAGAAGGAATAAGAGGAAATTTTTTTTTTTCAAAAAGACCTTATAGTTTTTGAGAAAATCGATGTTAAAGTTTCAAAGGAAAAATATATACATTTAAAAACCCGCCGACTTTAACGGTTAATAGCAAAGCCTGCTTAAAATTTAGGAACACCAAATTCACAGGGTATATTAAGGGGATCAGTGGGAATAAGAGGAAAAATTTTTTTTTCAAAAAGACCTTATAGTTTTTGAGAAAATCAATTTTTAAGTTTCAAGGGCAAAAATGTCTTTTAAATGCGGAAAATGTCAGGTTTTTTTGCACAGGTAACAATAGTGTTTTATTTTCATAGATTCCCCCAAGTGGGAAGAGTTTTACTTACTTCGTTCTGAGTGTGGGAAATATTAAAAAAAACGACGTGGGGTCCCCCCTCCCAGACCTCTTTAACCCCTTGTCCCCCATGCAGACTGGGATAGCCAGAATGCGGAGCACCGGCCGCGTGGGGCTCCACACCCTGACTATACCAGCCCGCATGGTCCATGGTTTGGGGGGTCTCAGAAGGGGAGGGGCAGCCAAGCTTTCCCCTCCCCCTCCGAGCCCTTGTCCAATCCAAGGACAAGGGGCTCTTCTCCACCTCCGATGGGCGGTGGAGGTGGAGGCCGCGATTTCCTGGGGGGGTTCATGGTGGCATCTGGGAGTCCCCTTTAAAAAGGGGTCCCCCAGATGCCCACCCCCCCTCCCAGGAGAAATGAGTATAGAGGTACTTGTACCCCTTACCCATTTCCTTTAAGAGTTAAAAGTAAATAAACACACAAACACATAGAAAAAGTATTTTAATTGAACAAAAAACATAACCACGAAAAAAGTCCTTTAATATTCTTAATTAACCATTAATACTTACCTGTCCCTTTAAAAGCCAGTTCCCACGCAATATCCTCGGAAATATACTAATCAGTTACAATGTAACAAAGTTGTTACAATGTAACAACTTTGTTACTTTGTAACTCCACCGCACCCGACGTCACTCGCCGCTCACCCGCCGGCCGCCGCATATACTAACGCTAAGTCCCCGCCGGCTCCCGCCGTCCACTCCGCCCACACCTGTCACCCATATACATGCTGGCACCCATGGGTGCCAGCATGTATATAGGTGACATGTGGGAGAGGCGGGGAGGGCAGCGGGAGCCGGCGGGGACTTAGCGTCCTGCACGGACCACAGAGCTCTGAGCTATATAGCTCAGAGCTCTCTAAAGCATCTTTGTATTTGGGCTCCAAGGAGCCCCATTGGTCCTTAGCAGACCAATGGGGTTCCTTCTGATTTGAAGGAACCCCATTGGTCTGCTAAGGACCAATGGGGCTCCTTGGAGCCCAAATACAAAGATGCTTTAGAGAGCTCTGAGCTATATAGCTCAGAGCTCTGTCGGGTCCGTGCAGGACGCTAAGTCCAGCTGGCTCTCGCTCCCCTCCCCGCCTCTCCCACATGTCACCTATATACATGCTGGCACCCATGGGTGCCAGCATGTATATGGGTGACAGGTGTGGGCGGAGTGGACGGCGGGAGCCGGCGGGGACTTAGCGTTAGTGTATGCGGCGGCTGGCGGGTGAGCGGCGAGTGACGTCGGGTGCGGTGGAGTTACAAAGTAACAAAGTTGTTACATTGCAACAACTTTGTTACATTGTAACTGATTAGTATATTTCCGAGGATATTGCGTGGGAACTGGCTTTTAAAGGGACAGGTAAGTATTAATGGTTAATTAAGAATATTAAAGGACTTTTTTCGTGGTTATGTTTTTTGTTCAATAAAAATACTTTTTCTATGTGTTTGTGTGTTTATTTACTTTTAACTCTTAAAGGAAATGGGTAAGGGGTACACGTACCTCTATACTCATTTCTCCTCCCCAGTACAGGAAGAGTTGAGAAACTCCAGTTGTTATCTCTATGCAAACAAGCCATTAAGCTCTCCGACTTAAGGGGCCCATACACTCAGCCGATTTTCTGGCCGACCGATCGATCCCGATTGATCGATCGATTGATCGTTTGCAAATCGGTTGGCCAATCGACCGATCGATGGCGATTTCGATCGATTTCGATGGATTTCCATCGAGCTGGCAGGATGGAAAATTTAGGTCGATCTGATGAGATTGCTTATCAGTTTGCATTGGCCTTAATGGAAATCTGATGGCAAAAAATTGCCATCAGATCGAATTTCAATAGATTTCAAACTGAAATCTATTGGAATTCTATCCTGGTAAAAAATGTTCTAAAAACGCATCAGATAGATCATCAGATGCATTTCTTATCTATCTGCTGCCAATCTGACGAGTGTATGGGCACCTTAAGTTAGTAGTGGAGAGGGCTGTTATCTGACTTTTATTATCTCAACTGTTCCTGGACTATTTACTTTTCCTCTGCTAGAGGAGAGGTCATTACTTCACACAGTGCTGGGCCGAAATTACGCATTAGCGTAATTACGCATCGTAATTCACTACAAATGCACCGTAAGCGTTACGTGTAAGGTTACAGTATTACGCGTAATTAATTACGCGTAGACCGTAGGTTACGTTATTACGCGTAACAAATTACGCGTAAGACAGTAAACTCCCATTGAAATTACACAGTCTGCCGTAATCGCGTAATATTACGCTCCCGTATAATATAAAAAAGCCGCCGACTTTAAGGGTTAATAGCAAAGCCCCCTTAAATGCTAAGAGCCTCAAATTTGGAGAATATATTAAGGAGATCAGAAGAAATAAGAGGAAAAATTTTTTTTTCAAAAAGACCTTATAGTTTTTGAGAAAATCGATGTTAAAGTTTCAAAGGAAAAATATATACATTTAAAAACCCGCCGACTTTAACGGTTAATAGCAAAGCCTGCTTAAAATTTAGGAACACCAAATTCACAGGGTATATTAAGGGGATCAGTGGGAATAAGAGGAAAAAATGTTTTTTCAAAAAGACCTTATAGTTTTTGAGAAAATCAATTTTTAAGTTTCAAGGGCAAAAATGTCTTTTAAATGCGGAAAATGTCAGGTTTTTTTGCACAGGTAACAATAGTGTTTTATTTTCATAGATTCCCCCAAGTGGGAAGAGTTTTACTTACTTCGTTCTGAGTGTGGGAAATATTAAAAAAAAACGACGTGGGGTCCTCCCTCCCAGACCTCTTTAACCCCTTGTCCCCCATGCAGACTGGGATAGCCAGAATGCGGAGCACCGGCCGCGTGGGGCTCCACACCCTGACTATACCAGCCCGCATGGTCCATGGATTGGGGGGTCTCAGAAGGGGAGGGGCAGCCAAGCTTTCCCCTCCCCCTCCGAGCCCTTGTCCAATCCAAGGACAAGGGGCTCTTCTCCACCTCCGATGGGCGGTGGAGGTGGAGGCCGCGATTTCCTGGGGGGGTTCATGGTGGCATCTGGGAGTCCCCTTTAAAAAGGGGTCCCCCAGATGCCCACCCCCCCTCCCAGGAGAAATGAGTATAGAGGTACTTGTACCCCTTACCCATTTCCTTTAAGAGTTAAAAGTAAATAAACACACAAACACATAGAAAAAGTATTTTAATTGAACAAAAAACATAACCACGAAAAAAGTCCTTTAATATTCTTAATTAACCATTAATACTTACCTGTCCCTTTAAAAGCCAGTTCCCACGCAATATCCTCGGAAATATACTAATCAGTTACAATGTAACAAAGTTGTTACAATGTAACAACTTTGTTACTTTGTAACTCCACCGCACCCGACGTCACTCGCCGCTCACCCGCCGGCCGCCGCATATACTAACGCTAAGTCCCCGCCGGCTCCCGCCGTCCACTCCGCCCACACCTGTCACCCATATACATGCTGGCACCCATGGGTGCCAGCATGTATATAGGTGACATGTGGGAGAGGCGGGGAGGGCAGCGGGAGCCGGCGGGGACTTAGCGTCCTGCACGGACCACAGAGCTCTGAGCTATATAGCTCAGAGCTCTCTAAAGCATCTTTGTATTTGGGCTCCAAGGAGCCCCATTGGTCCTTAGCAGACCAATGGGGTTCCTTCTGATTTGAAGGAACCCCATTGGTCTGCTAAGGACCAATGGGGCTCCTTGGAGCCCAAATACAAAGATGCTTTAGAGAGCTCTGAGCTATATAGCTCAGAGCTCTGTCGGGTCCGTGCAGGACGCTAAGTCCAGCTGGCTCTCGCTCCCCTCCCCGCCTCTCCCACATGTCACCTATATACATGCTGGCACCCATGGGTGCCAGCATGTATATGGGTGACAGGTGTGGGCGGAGTGGACGGCGGGAGCCGGCGGGGACTTAGCGTTAGTGTATGCGGCGGCTGGCGGGTGAGCGGCGAGTGACGTCGGGTGCGGTGGAGTTACAAAGTAACAAAGTTGTTACATTGCAACAACTTTGTTACATTGTAACTGATTAGTATATTTCCGAGGATATTGCGTGGGAACTGGCTTTTAAAGGGACAGGTAAGTATTAATGGTTAATTAAGAATATTAAAGGAATTTTTTCGTGGTTATGTTTTTTGTTCAATAAAAATACTTTTTCTATGTGTTTGTGTGTTTATTTACTTTTAACTCTTAAAGGAAATGGGTAAGGGGTACACGTACCTCTATACTCATTTCTCCTGGGAGGGGGGGTGGGCATCTGGGGACCCCTTTTTAAAGGGGACTCCCAGATGCCACCATGAACCCCCCCCCCAGGAAATCGCGGCCTCCACCTCCACCGCCCATCGGAGGTGGAGAAGAGCCCCTTGTCCTTGGATTGGACAGGGGCTCGGAGGGGGAGGGGAAAGCTTGGCTGCCCCTCCCCTTCCGAGACCCCCCAATCCATGGACCATGCGGGCTGGTATAGTCAGGGTGCGGAGCCCCACGCGGCCGGTGCTCCGCATTCTGGCTATTCCAGTCTGCATGGGGGACAAGGGGTTAAAGAGGTCTGGGAGGGGGGACCCCACATCGTTTTTTTTTTATATTTCCCACACTCAGAACGAAGTAAGTAAAACTTATCCCACTTGGGGGAATCTATGAAAATAAAACACTATTGTTACCTGTGCAAAAAAAACTGACATTTTCCGCATTTAAAAGACATTTTTGCCCTTGAAACTTAAAAATCGATTTTCTCAAAAACTATAAGGTCTTTTTGAAAAAAAAAATTTTCCTCTTATTCCCACTGATCCTCTTAATATACCCTGTGAATTTGGTGTTCCTAAATTTTAAGCAGGCTTTGCTATTAACCGTTAAAGTCGGCGGGCTTTTAAATGTATATATTTTTTTTTCCTTTGAAACTTTAACATCGATTTTCTCAAAAACTATAAGGTCTTTTTGAAAAAAAAAAATTTCCTCTTATTCCTTCTGATCTCCTTAATATATTCTCCAAATTTGAGGCGCTAAGCAATTAAGGGGGCTTTGCTATTAACCCTTAAAGTCGGCGGCTACCTAACATTGATCCATGAGTCAACTTTTCCGCTTGGCAGCATGACCTTACGCATTAATTGCTAGTAGGATTTTACGCGTAAGCCTATAACGTAACAACCTGAATTACGGTATTCTTACGCGTAATTGCGTAAGGGCTATGCGTAATTACAGACATGTACCGTAAATGAATGTCTACGCCGTAAGCGTAATCCCGTAATGCGTAATAGCGTAAAATTACGCGTAATGATCCGTAAGCGTAGTTTTTTCCATTACACCCAGCACTGACTTCACAGACTGCTCTGAAAGAATCATTTTGAATGCTGAGTGTTGTGTAATCTGCACATATTATAGAATGATGCAATGTTAGAAAAACACTGTATACCTGAAAATAAAAATATGAGAATATTTTCTTTGCTGCTAATCTTCTAGTAATTATTCATAGTACACAACCAATTCATTATATCATTTTTTTTTTCCGCTTCAGTGTCTCTTTAAGAGCAGAACTCTTTTATATCAGTTGTTTTTGGTTCTGCTTAGGCCTGCTCCTGCTCCTCCCCCCGCATTTTCTCCCCCACAAGCCTAATATTCCCCAAATGGAGCTATGGAGGTTTTGAAAACTTTTGCAATGCTTCCCTTTCCTGCAGACTATGCCTGCTTGAGTTGAGGGGCCAATACCTTATTCTGCTTTCTTTCTAAGAATTACATCACTGATAAAAAAAAAAAAAACCTGACCGCTTGATTGTTAAACAAACGAAGGTGAAAGTCACGCCCGACTTTCTCTGTGCGCAGGACTGAAAGGACAACTGCATACATTTTATTTGTACCCCCTCCCCCAATCAAACAGGAAGAAGGCCCGCGGCCCGCCCCACCAAGTACCCCGATATTCACTACATTTCCTCCAAGCTTCAGCCAGGACGTCATATAGGGTTTTCGGTCCGGGGTCCCAATGTCTTATGGGGAAGGGCTGGCCCTGTAACTTCCAGAGCAGGCATTGCGACAGCACTGAGTTCAGACCCAAAAGGACCTGTCCGGGGGTCACATGACTATGAAGATTCATACCCAAGGACATGAGTATATAGGGAGGGAGAGGGAGGCGTCTCAAGTAGCAGGGGGTTGGAGGGTGGGATTATAGTTTAAAAAAATTAGCCTAGGCTGTTTAGCAATGCAGAATTATCCTCCCAGTGCATTCTGTGAAACCAGGTATATTTTGTATTGGCTTCAGAACTCTCAGTAAACAGACATTCTGCAGAGCTGCACCTGACAAGATGTTGCCATTTGTGATAAATGTGAGAATGTAAATCAGGGAGAAGAAAGATTTTACAATGGGTAAACACTGACTAAATAATCTATAAATTAATTATGTAAAAAAAATTAAAATGTAATGAATTACGCTATTTTCACGACAGTTCCTATTTGAACAATACGCGTAGGAACCGTTGTGAACTTTTCTAAATTTCGTCAGGAAATGACTTTATATAATATAATGGCACTTACTGGAGTTTTTCCTTCATCGGGTTTATTTTTATTAAAATATATATAGCGGGCTTGCTAATTGCCTGATCTGATTGCTTTGTGTGCGGCATGCAAAGTCGTTAAATCGCAGAATGATTCAGAGAGCGCAAATCCCACTCGAGATCTGGCCTCAAAATTGTTCTTAATCGTGCTTTACAATAAGCTTCAAACGCAATCAAGTCGTTTTACTGGGACTCAAATGCAACCCAGCTGATTGTAATAGAGGTTCTTTATAACATCTTCGGGCGTAGCGATGGCGTTCGCCACGAAATACACTGACATGTAACAAAGGAGAGGAGGGAACGCACTGTGCATAGCCGCGGACACACTCCGGACTGGAGCAGAAGGCCAATCAGATTCCTAATTATAGTTTTTCCCAATTAAATGTTCTGACTCCAGTATTGCATGTGGTCTCAGACATATAAACCACATCCACCGACCTTAATAAGAGTTTTTGGTTTCCATTAAAAAAGGACCATTATGATATTAGATATTTCCACACTTTCATGAAAAGAAACGGTCACTTAGCAGTTGTAGTGTAAAGCTAGGAACACACACACACGGGATAAATGTTGCCCGAAACGATCTCCAGTGATCGCGCAGCTTACCCACAAGCCTCGACTACTGTAGAGAGATCTGACGAAGGCGTGGAACGCCAAAAGGCGTCATGACGTCCTAGGCGCAGGGCAGCTGCTGCTAATTCCCGTGTACCCCATCCCGCTGGCGTAACTGGATCCTTAGGATTACCACATCTACTGGCCATAGTGTGGAGGAGGCCAGACTGGTGATATTACATCTAGGACACCGTGATATACAACATTGTGATGAGCTTTGTTTTACTTTTAACATTGTAAGTTTTATTCTTTGTCCTTGTGCAAAAAGCAACATTAAAAAAGTGAATGCACCAGAGAGCGCTCCTCTCCTTTTTCTTGTTTCTGTAGAGACAGGTGATGCTGCTGGGCTTCCTGCCAAGAGACCCATTCAACTCTGGGTGTCCATACACCACCATCAAAATCCAGTGGCGTAGCTAAGGAGCTTTGGGCCCCGATGCAAGTTTTACAATGGGCCCCCCCCCCCCCCCCAGAAATCTATACATAACAATTGCTACGGCGCACCAAAACCTGCCAATGGAAACTACAGCGTTAGAGGTGCAAGAAGGGGATGGGGAACAGTTTGTTAATGATTACCACTATTCATAGTATCTATAGAAGTGATTATTATGAGTACAGGACCAATAGAGAGCTAATACTGTAGTTGAGGGAGGGCCCTTCGGGGCCCCTCTGGCCCAAGGGCCCCGATGCGGCCGCTACCTCTGCAACCCCTATTGCAACGCCCCTGTCAAAATCTCCACTGCAAGGGCTCGATCAGGTGTGCGGCGGCGCTGTGTCCGATTGTGCTGCCCGGAAATGTACGCTGCCCCGCATACGTAGCCCGATCCTGTACCGCAAGATTATTTTAAGCTTCGGGGGATATATCTCAGCAGCCATGCCTTCTACACTGCTCAAATTTTGAGGGTATGGAGGGGACCCCCCCGAACTACCTTTGTGCCAAATTGCAGCCCCCAAAACCCACTGGTTCCTGAGATAGGTTTGTTTGATCTATCTCGGGTTTGGGGGCTGAAATTTGGCAAAGATGTAGTTCGGGGAGTGTATCAGGCGTGGCTGCAGAGATATTAGATGTAATTTGTTTGAATTTGCCACTGAGCATGAGCACAGGGGCGTACCTGGGTAATATAGAGCCTATGGCAAACACTGAAATTGTGCCCCCCTTCCTCCGTCAGAGCCCCCTTACCCTCTAAAGACGGCATCCTCTCCTCTCTCACGAACATGTGTTATTATGGTTGCCTGTGTTTTTTGGCTCTGGATATTGCTGAAGTTACTTTTTTGGAAATATGTCTTCCTACTCCCTCTCTGTCCACTTTCCTAACACTAAGACAAATGCACTGTACATAAAATTAAGTAGCTTCAGATAACAGAATTAATGTGATTTGAGGAAAGGCACAGCACCGGAGCAGGCAAAGTGGCGAAGCACAGGAACAATGGCGCCCATGGTGCTATTGTGGCCCACGGCAAGATCCATGCCTGCACCCCTCTAGATACGCCTCTGCATGAGCATAACTAGACCAGAAGGCAGCTCTAAAGCAGCACAATCGGATGCTGCAGGGGCAATGGAGTTTAATAAAGCAGCGAATTCCGCACTTCCGGTCAGTGTTACCCCAAGTGTATAAGTGCCTGTGCTCAGTGATAACGTCCCACCTGTCCGTCAGCATGACTCCTGGCTTCCTACGGGATTCAGCGTAACCGCAAGTGCCTGTTCCACGTGACGCAGAAAACCAGTTGTGATGGTCTGATGATGGAGTCCATCAATGTATTATAACATTTTGTTTCCAATTGGATTCATCCGATAGCTCAAAGATTCTTCGCTGAAAACTGGACTGTTAGTTGCCACCTTAAGAAGAACCGAGCACCATTTTTAACTCTCTATTTCCGACTCCGAGGTCTGCCGACCGCAGATGTTTCAAGCATATAAGGACTGATGTAATTATTTTATTGCACACATTAGCAGAGAGAAAGCAAAAGCTTTCATCAGCAGGAGGGGTGGGGTAGATTGGTCACTATGCTTCAAAGAGTTTACAGAAGTCACAGATGCTATCCTCACACCTTTCCCTGGATAATTAAAGGGCATTTAGAGGGGGGGAGGGGGGACATGTCGGTTCCTATAGCTATTAAAAACCAGGAAAAAAAAAGTGGTGCTTGGTTCCCTTTCAGGATCCCCTCAATTTAGTCCATGCCGTTTTATTTCTGTTATAATTTAAAACATTTTGTGAAATATAAATCCTAAAGAAAAGTGTGCTTTTTGTCCAATAGGGAACAAACCATGATGGGTTCCAATTAACCTTTGTCTGTTTTGGATAGTGTGCTGGATAAGTGCTCTGACTCAGGAGTCCAAATCCTGGCTCTTCCTGTTCAGTAAGCCAGCACCCATTCAGCAGGAGACCTTGGGCAAGACTTCCTAAAACTGCTACTGCCTATAGAGCACCCCCTAGTGGCTGCAGCTCTGGCCTAACACTGCTACTGCCTATAGAGCGCCCCCTAGTGGCTGCAGGTCTGGCCTAACACTGCTACTGCCTATAGAGCGCCCCCTAGTGGCTGCAGGTCTGGCCTAACACTGCTACTGCCTATAGCGCACCCCCTAGTGGCTGCAGCTCTGGCCTAACACTGCTACTGCCTATAGAGCGCCCCCTAGTGGCTGCAGGTCTGGCATAACACTGCTACTGCCTATAGCGCGCCCCCTAGTGGCTGCAGCTCCAGTCTAACACTGCTACTGCCTATAGAGCACCCCCTAGTGGCTGCAGCTCTGGCGTTTCAGTCTGCCAGGCGAAAAGCGTGATATAAATGTTTTGTGTCTGTGTCTGTTTTCTGCTATTTCAGGGACAGTTCTTTTTTCAGGGAAGGGGTACCGACAAATTTGTCCACGATTGTAATTGTGCTTTTGTGTGAAGTTCTTTGGTCTAATGCTGGGAATACACCATGCGTATTTAAAGAGACACTGAAGCGAAAAAAAATATATGATATAATGAATTGGTTGTGTACTATGAATAATTACTAGAAGATTAGCAGCAAAGAAAATATTCTCTATAGTGTTTTTTCTAACATTGCATCATTCTATAATATGTGCAGATTACACAACACTCAGCATTCAAAATGAGTCTTTCAGAGCAGTCTGTGAAGTAATGAACTCTTCTCTGGCAGAGGAAAAGTAAACAGTTCAATTACAGTTGAGATAATAAAAGTCAGATAACAGCCCTCTCCAATTAATAGCTTTTTTGCATAGAGATAACAACTGGAGTTTCTCAACTCTTCCTGTATTGGAAACAGTTAGACTGATGTATCTGATCTTAATGTTTTATTTCTTAGCTGTACTACACATACAAATCATAATATCATCATTTTTTTATCGCTTCAGTGTCTCTTTAAGGCAAATAGATGGTTCGATGGTTCGATAGATAATTTCCGACATGTCCGATCTCACTTTTGATCTGCTCGATTTCTGATAGAAGTGAATGGTAATTGATAAGAAAAGATAAGAGAAATGAGCGGGAAATTGAGCGGAAAAATGAATCGAAACACAGTCAAACGGCAAATCAACCGCAAAAACGCATCGTGTATTCCCAGCATAACAAGACTAGCTGAAGATTTGTGCTGCATGTGGTCTAAATTGCTAACGTCCCTCATTAAGGAACAAGCAGCGAGGAAGACTGTAGAGGCCAGGATTCCACTGGTGGGCAGACATCTGTGAGTGGCCTGCTAATACTAATTTACGGCAATTCATTAGAGAACATTTAAGATCAGGACGGATAGCTCTGGGCTGCCCAAGTAAATAAATGCTGGTTTCCTGCCAGTTTGTCACTGCGTTGGGCATGACAGAAAATGACAAACTGTTCTCCTCGGAATGGGACAAATTCTTAGCCAAACTCTTCTAATGCGCTTCAGTCCTTCTGGTGTTCTTAATAAGCAATTAGTCTAATGTCAAAAGTTAATTATCAGAGGATGGAAGCACATACCAATGGGAACTATAAGTGAACTACTGGGGGGAAGGGCGTGGCTATTCATAAAATGGGTTGTGTTAAAATAAAAACTGTAATTCAGTAAAAACAAAAGTAAGAAAATCTGTTCAGAAGATACCGTCTGGAATACCCACCATCCAATCTATATGAAGATGAATAACAAGTCAAGTTAACAAGCGACAGCCCTAGGAGTCTAAATATAAATGTAAAATAAATCATACTTTATTACACAATAAACATTAGATAAAATATATATATTTTTTTTACTTGTGCTCACTATTTTCCTTAGGAAACGCGTGCGGGAGGCCGACACGCACGACATCAGACAGTGCATAGAGTGCACTGTCTGATGTTCACACTGCATGCGTTCCGGATCGGTGTGGTCCGGGAACGCATGCTGCACGCATTTTTTGCAAAAATTGCTGTCCCATTAACTTTTCAGTGATGGGATCAGCCACACAACGCACACAAACGTGGATGGCGTGCGTTCGCATGCGTTGCGGTCCGCACGCATGGCCATCCGCATTTGTGATCTGAACGGGGCCTTAAAGAGACTCTGTAACAAAATGTTCAGCCTTATTTCTTCTATCCTATAAGTTCCTATACCTGTTCTAATGTGCTCTGTCTAACTGCAGCCTTTTCTAGTTGCACTGTCTCTGTAATATCTCAGTTATGTAATCTAATCTTCTTTCCTTTGCCGGCTTTGTCGGCTCAGGCAGGAATGTGCTGTTCTGCTGTGATTGGATAGAAGCTATACACACCCTCTCCAGGCCCCCTGCAGGCTCTGTATGACTCACACACTGAGCTACTCTCAGCCTATCACTTGCTATTTCTTTTGTTTGTAAACACTGCATAAAAACTGGAAATTACAAGCCAGGATTGCAGCAGGGAGAGGCAGAAACAGCACAGAGGGGCCCAGGAGAACATCATGAATAGAATGGTATGCTTTTTATTGATGAATTTTAGAGTACAGGTTCTCTTTAACATATGCACCAATATCGGTGGCAATAGCATGTATGGAAGCTTTGCTGTTAATCGCTAAAGTTGCCACAAAATGACGCTAAAATTACACAAAATTACAAATGATAAAAATTACAGAAATAATTAAAGCGGATCCGAGATGAAAAACTAACTATAACAAGTAACTTGCCTATATATCTTATCTAAAGTTTAGATGGTTTACACAGCAAATCAAGACAAGACAAGACAAATAACATTTATATTGCGCTTTTCTCCTTGCGGACTCAAAGCGCCAGAGCAGAGCAGCAGCCACTAGGGCGCGCTCTATTGGCAGTAGCAGTGTAAGGGAGACTTGCCAAAGGTCTCCTACTGAATTAGTGCTGGCTTACTGAACAGGCAGAGCCGAGATTCGAACCCTGGTCTCCTGTGTCAGAGGCAGAGCCCTTAACCATTACACCATCAGCCAAATAGCTGCGTACAGCTTTAATAGAATATGATTATTTCTTCCTGTGATACAATGACAGCTGTCATGTTGTTTGTAAGCATTACACAGAGGCAGGCTTATCTGTATCTTGATCACTAAACCTGTGAAAAAACCTAATCCCCCCTCCTCCTCCCTCCTCCCCTCTGCCTCTGAAATCAATGGCTAGTAACACCTCCTCCTCCTCCTGTCCAGACTGAGCTCCCATGAGCCCTTGCTACTGCCAAGGCTCTCTGAAAACCTGTGGGCGTGGCTTTTTTAGTTTATAGGGAATTAGAGTATTAAAACAAAAAAGTATTTGGCTTGAGGAATGCCCTATAAACAATAGGAAAGGAACACAATTATGCAATGTTTAAAAGCTCACCTCGGATCCACTTTAATTACGATTTTTCCTGAAATTTCATATTACGTTTTCACATCATAATTGCAAATTTCAATGAAAAATAATGCCTATGCGAAATTTCTGCTGATCACTTGAGCCTTGACCATCTCCAACAGAAACCTAAGCACATGCGTGGGCCAAGCTGCTTGCCGATCTTCTGTACGGTAGTTGGCCAGATTGGTTACAGATTGACTGGGGGCTCGTCCGGGTCTGGCAGCCTGATGTGCGTAGTCCTTTCCACCACCCTGACTAAGGTGGCATCAATCCACACCCATTCGGGGGTCTATCTGGACAGCAGATCTCCCAGATACAGCGGCATTTAAATGAACTCATTGGAACATTCCAGTGGACTTGGAATGATTTGTTTGTATGTAACTGGAAGTAATTGAAGGGCCAAGCTCCTGAGCTCTGAGCTTCCTCCACAGCCCAGCTTGAAGCCGTCTTGGTCACTACGCCTTTCACCCAATGCCTGTTTTCCTAAAAGATTATTTGAATAATGGACCCCTGTAAGATATCAACATGTAAGTCATTTAGCTGTCAAACATCTGAGCCGGCCAGCTCTGGCGACATTATGTTGTATATCTTACCCACAATCTGGCTTTCATTTGACTCACTTTTAAGGATAAACAGTGTGACAGGGGTTATTGCTGGCAGCCCTGGCTAAGCTACGCAAAACCGAGCTAGGCCTCGGGCGGCATTTATTGCGGTAACACAATCCGCGGGTCCCAAACGCGCTCCACAAAGTGATTTCCCCCCCCCCCCCACTCCCCTCCTCTCCCCCCTTCACCTTTAACCAATCCTAGATGTTTGGCTTCTCCTTAAAGATCAATATGTTTTACGGCGTTCTATTCAAGCTGTCCTAAATAGGAGATTGACTAATGAAAAAGGAGATTGGTTGTTTTCTTTTTAACTTTGTACAGAAAAGCCAAAGTGAATGCAAGCAGCCCTCCCCCCTTCCTTTTTTATTTTACAGTGAAGAGAGGGGAGTTCATCTTCTGTGTGGTGTCATTAAAAGACCTTGTTCATGTAGTTACCATAACAAAGCTACAGTCCTTGGTTGATGGATAAATGGGTGGACAATCTCTATAAGCCTTTACCATTCGAATAGCCATTCATTAAGGTAGGCTTATTTGAAGCCCAGTGGAGAGCATTATGTTATCTGTGGTTTACCAGGAGCACGTTCTCTTCTCCTGAGCGCTGGGCCTGGTATTTCCCCGCGCCCACCAGTCTTTCCTGGCCTGTCTGAGAGAATTTATTGTGTCTCACAAGGAGGCCTTCAGGATGCACATGTGGTTCTCATTGACTTTATATGATTGCGTTTTTATGAATGATACATGTTACTTCTCATTTGTTATGTCCCTGCTCCGCGATTATAGACTACTAGGAATTCCTTTCAAACAGAAAGTGAGGATTTATCAGGTCGCTGTGAGGCCTGATTTTGTTGAAGAGAATCTTACGGCTTTAAAGATGTTGAACAGACAGTTTAGGCAAAACTTTTTATTTTTTTACTTTGCGTTCGGCAGAGTAGGTAAGGGATAGAACTTGAGATCGTCTACTAGATTTTTCTAACAGCCCGTATCCACTAGACTAGACAATTTTCCAATGATTGGCAATTTTTTGGGGAGCAATGCGGTGAGAAACGCGGTGATAACAACCATCACGGCGGATCAAACCTTTAAAGGAAATATAAAATGTACAATAGAAAATCAGTTTAACCACTTCGCATTCAGACCTTGTTTCCCACTTATGGACCAGAGCAGATTTGACAGTTCAGCTATGTCCTTATGTAATCTGAAATAACTTTATCCCTACTTATGTCACAGAAATGAAATATATATTGTTTTTTTCAAGACAAACGAGGCTTTCATTGTATGCCATTTTTATCCCTCAAACAATTTTGTTTTCTATGAATTTTAATGGGAATGCAAGGAAAACAATAGAAAAAACACATTTCTCAGTTTTACCAATTCCAGTTTAAAAATAAAAAGTGCTACTGTAGATAAAAAACACAAATTTTGTTTGGCTATTCTTACTGCTTATCACAAAACTTAGATTATGTTCCTGTCACAATTTATGGTGAAGATATTTGATTCTGAAATAATGCTACAGAGTGTATTTTTCACTATGAACAGAGAAAATAAAAGTATTTTTAACAGTAAAAATCAATCTCATTAGCTCAGGGAACATATATTCCCGTTCACCAATTAGTGCTGCATCAGATAGTGCCAGAAATGTGCACAGGAGCAAGCCCAGTCCTGCACAGCACTGCTTCTGCTACAAGACGTATATCTACTGACTCGTGGCTTAGATGAAGTCACAGAGGACGTAGATATACTGCAGTGGTGTATAAAGTGGTTAACTTACCAGTGGTGTCTTTCACCCCCCTGGAGTTATCATGTGTCCATGACATCCATCTGAGTTCCTCTGGCAAGCAGTGGCGACCCTCGTAAAGCTGGCGGCCACGCGCCCCCTCAACACGCTCCTGCGGCCGAGAGTGTTCTGTGCATGTGCAGTATGCGGAAATCGCTACTGTGTATGATGGTGATCAGGGTGGGCGTGGCTTGGGACCGGCGCATGCGCAGTAGCTGCCAACTGGTGGCGAACTGGGGTTGCCCCGGCTGGCCGGAGGGACTCAGACAGATGCAGCACAGACACATGATGACTCCAGTGGGCTGCAAAAAGCCCCAAGTAAGTCAAACTGTTTTTTTTTTTTTTTTATTTTGACTTATGTCTCCCTTTTAATATCCCCGATGACTCCCGTGCAAAGTGGCACGATAATTCGAACTCTTGTTGGCGCCTGTCATGTGACGTTGCGTGTACCTGCCAGCAGAAAGATGAATTGGAGAATGCTTGCTGTCGGGAGTGTCCCTGTGAACAATCTTCCTGCATCGTTAGGTGAGTATTCAGATTTAGGCTAATTTATCGCATGTGGAATGCAGGTTCAAAATGGGCCAGTCGAAAGTGGAAAAAAATTGTCCCAAATGCCAGCTGCTTACAATTTGCACGCAATCGACATCTCATTGGTCATTTATAGTAAAGGCTGGTTCACTCTTACAATCACAAAATGCAATCACGTTCGTCCAGCGATTGCAATTTTGCAAGGTGACTTTTCTGCAATTTTAATTTGCGAATTTATACACGGAACAAGAATCTCATTGCGATCGCTCCAACAATGCTGCATGCAATGCGTTTGCGATTTTATACAAAACGCAGCAATCGACAAGTGCAATCACCCCAGTGTGAACCACCCCTAAGGGATTTAGAGGGAAGTCAATTATGGTAACTTACCTGTATATTTTTGGGATGAGGGAGGAAACCGGAATTCATGTAGGAACCCCACAAAAGCTGTGCAGTGAAGATAGCACCCTGGCTGGGATTTGAGCCCGGGACCAGAGTGCTATCCACTATGCCTCTGTGCTGCCCACGTGCAGATTTGAAGAAACTTCAGTTTCCTTCCTACTGAGGGCAATCATTTACAAAAACAGTAAGCAGGGGGTATGTGCCCCCTTATACGCCTGCCAGCGAGAGATGCAAACAGAGCCGGATCATCCACAAGGCAATTCTAGGCAGCTGCCCGGGGTCTGGAGACAGTCTAGGGGCCTGGTGGATGTTAGCCCACATCAAATCTTTTTTTTGACTTCTTCTTCATCTTGTTCCCACTCTTCTGCTTAACATACCCTGAAAATGTGGTCTTTCTAGCACCTACTACGGGGGATTTGCTATTAACAGCTAAAAATTTTCCGGGCATGTTAGGCAGAAAAGCGTGAATAAGAGGGAAAAATCTTCCAAAAACACCTTGTAGTTTTTGAGAAAATAGATGTTAAAGTCCGCGGAAATTACAGCGAAAATCCGCATCAGAACGGCTATGCGGTATGCTCACCGCGGAATTCCGTTTTCCGCTATTCCGGACGGAATTTGGTGATTCCGTTCCATCGCATCGGAACGGAATTGCCATAGTTCGATAGCGGAAATTCCGCGGAACGATGCGTAATTCTGGCGGAATGCGGAATTTTGTAAGCCAATCACAAGGAAGCCCCTAGAAGAAGTTTAAAGTGAAAACAACAGGATTTCTTCATGAAAATCGGAATTTCTGCACCAATCAGAGGCTTACAAAAACCACCCAAACTGATTTCTGCATGAAAATCGGAATTATTTCAGCACCAATTTCAGTCTTAACAAAAACCAATCAATCCTATGTTAGCAACCAGCTCCCTAACTATCTCACCTATCCCAACCATTTTGTATAGGTCCCATAGCCTACGCGACACCTCCTGCGGCGCCAAAACCACCGCCAGGTCCTAAAGCTTACGCAACTCCTCCTGCGGCGCAAAAACCACCGCCATGGAACCACCGCTAGGTCCCAAAGCTTAGGCGACACCTCCTGCAGCGCCAAAATGACTGGCATGGGACCACCGCCAGGTTCCAAAGCTTAAGCGACACCTCCTGCGGCGCCAAACCCACCGCCATGGGACCACCGCCAGGTCCCAAAGCTTACGCGACACCTCCTGCGGCGCCAAACCCACCGCCATGGGACCACCGCCAGGTCCCAAAGCTTACGCGACACCTCCTGCGGCGCCAAAATGACTGCCATGGGACCACCGCCAGGTTCCAAAGCTTACACGACACCTCCTGCGCCGCAAAAACCACTGCCATGGAACCATCGCCAGGTCCCAAAGCTTACGCGACACCTCCTGCGGCGCAAAAAACACAGTCATGGGACCACCGCCAGGTCCCAAAGCTTACGCGACACCTCCTGCGCCACAAAAACCACCACCATGGAACCACCACCAGGTCCCATAGCTTATGTGACACCTCCTGCGGCGCCAAAACCACCGCCATGGGACCACCGCCAGGTCCCAAAGCTTACGCGACACCTCCTGCGGCACCAAAACCACTGCCATGGAACCACCGCCAGGTCCCAAAGCTTACGCGACACCTCCTGCGGCGCAAAAACCACCGCCATGGAACCACCGCCAAGTCCCATAGCTTACGCGACACCTCCTGCAGCGCAAAAACCACCGCCATGGGACCACCGCCAGGTCCCAAAGCTTACGCGACACCTCCTGCGGCGCCAAGATGACCGCCATGAGACCACCGCTAGGTCCCATGGCGTAAGTGACACCTCCTGCGGCGCCAAAATGACGGCTATGGAACCACCGCTAGGTCTCATGGCTTAAGCGACACCTCCAGCAGTGCCAAAACGACCGCCATGGGACCACTGCTAGGTCCTGTGGCCTAAGCGACACCTCCTGCTGCAAAAAAAAAATGACCGGGGGAACAGCCACTAGGTCCCATGGGCTACCATTTAGCATAAACAAGGTTTCGTTTGCGATTACTTACATTTTTCAGCCGGAATGCGGAATTCCTCGGAAATTCACAAAATTCCGCGGAAATGTAATGATGACGGAATTTACCGCTGGCGGAATTCCGCAATTCCGGCGGAACGGAATTTGCTCATTCCGATCATCCCTAGGTATGACGCCAACTTTAGAGTTTAATAGCATAGCCCCCGTAGGGTGCTAGAAACACCACATTTTCAGGGTATGTTAAGCAGAAGAGCGGGGACAAGGAAAAAAAAGGTTTCAAAAATACCTTGTAGTTTTTGAGAAAATTAATGTTAAAGTCGGCAGGAAATGTCTGCGATTTCTGCGAAAATCCGCCTAACGCACTTACCTTACCGAATTCTGAATTTCCGATGCGGAAATGCAATCCGAACGAGCATCGCTACGTGTAACGTCGTGCATACCTGCCGGCAGGAAGATGGATCCGGGAGCGCTCGTTGTCACGGGATGTCGCTGTGATCCATCTAACTTTGGCGCGAGGTGAGCTTAACTGTCTCTACAAAATATTCTTACTTCAATCTTTGCTTCATATTTACTTTAAGGGGTTCTGTGGAGTCCTGAAATAAACACTAAGGCCCAGTGCACACCAAAACCGTCAGAAAAGCAGATCCGCAACATGCTAGCAGATTTTGAAACGCTTTTTCTTATTTTTCTGTAGCGTTTCAGCTAGCGTTTTGCGGTTTTGTGAAGCGTTTTTGGTGTAGTAGATTTCATATATTGTTACAGTAAAGCTGTTACTGAACAGCTTCTGTAACAAAAACGCCGGCAAAACCGATCTGAACTGCTGTTTTTCAGAGCGGTTTGCGGTTTTCCTATACTTAACATTGAGGCAGAAACGCATCCGAAATCCAAAAAATGCCTCACCCCGGGAGTATTCATTTCTGCAAAACGCCTCCCGCTCTGGTGTGCACCACCCCATTGAGATACATTGACCAAGCGGCTGCAGAAACGCTGAAAAAACCGCTCGGTGTGCACCAGCGCTTACCTGGGGCTTATATCAGTCCCCTGCAGCTGTCATGTCGCGCCGTCCTACGATCACCCGTTCCCCGCCACCGGGCAATTATTCGTCTAACAAGATGAATAATGCGCGCTCCCGCTCGCGTCTCCAGGAGCTTACTGCACAGGCACAGTAAGGTTTTCTTGTACTGCGCAATAAGTTCCCAGAGACGCGAGCGGGAGCGCAGACGCATGACACGCGTAATTAGACCGGATGATCGGAGGAGGACGGCGCAAGACATGACAGCTACAGGGGACTGATAGAAGCCCCAGGTAAGTGTCTGTTTTTGTTTATTACAGGACTCCACAGAACCCCTTTAAATAATGAGTGGAATGTAATAATATGTTACAATTGACATTTGACATTTAATGCAATTCCAGTTAATAAAAAGCTTTGAAAACAAAATGAACTGGTTTTCAGCCTAAGGCCTCGTTCACATCATACGCGCTTCAGTGCGGATATGGAAGCGCGTATGATGTGCTGAAACGCAGGAACGGCAGAAGGGCATAGATAGCCTTTCTACCGTTCACATCTACTGCGCTGCGCAGTAGTACGATGCGCTGGGAAGCGCTTGCGTACTGCTGCCTGCATTTTGCCTGCACCGCAGAGCTGATCCCATCACTGTCAATGGATGGGATCAGCGGCGCAGATGGCGTGCGATCGGATGCGCTGTGTTCGGATCGCACAGCCATCTGCGTTGGCTAGATGTGAATGAGCCCTAATGCTGGATAGACACGGTGCGTTCGCGCACTCGATTTTCCCGTCGATTCCCGTCGATTTGTTTATTTCCAACATGTCCGATTTGGATTTCGATGGATCGTTAGGTCAATTCGGCATACTTTGCATGCGAATCGACCTAACGATCCATCAAAATCCAAATCGGACATGTTGGAAATAAACGAATCGACGGGAATCGACGGGAAAATCGAGTGCGCGAACGCACCGTGTGTATCCAGCATTACTGTGACTGGCCTGCGATGACACCTTCTTGTGCACTTTCAATGGAAAAGTATTTGCTGTTTATGGCTTGCCTCACAATGCACATTTCCAAGCACACTTTCCCTGGAGTCATAAAAGTACCCCGCATGTTTAATGAAGGCAGCCCTTGTGTCTCGACTCTCGACTTTCCTGACTCTTCCCTTGGAAAAGTTTACGCTGGTGAGTGTAGAGAGTGGGCACAAATATTATGGAGAGGAATTAAGCCGTCTAAATACTCTCCACGTCCCACCATACTTTAAAGAGAAACAGTCACCAGGAATTGAACTTCATCCCAATCAGTAGCTGATACCCCCTTTCCCAGGAGAAATCTATTCATTTTCTCAAACCGACCATCAGGGGGCGCTGTATGGCTGATATTGTGGTGAAACCCCTCCCACAGTGTGATGTCAGGATCATGGTTCTGGCAGTTTCCTGTCTGTGAACCTCATTGCATTGTGGGAAATAACAGCTGTTTTACTGTTTATAGCTGTTTCCAACAGCCAAAAAAGCAAGCAGCATCTCCATCTAGTGACATCCCCTGCCAGCAGTAAAAATGTCACTATGGGATAAATGTCAGAATTTGAATAAGGGAGAGGAAAGATTTTACAATGGGCAAACACTGACTAAATGATTTATGTATAATTATTGTACTAATTAAGCACTTTTTTTATTACATTATTTTCACTGGAGTTCCTCTTTAAGTCTGTGCACACTTTTTACATTTTCTGGCTTTTAACGCTTTCCAATGCATTTTTTTGAAAATGGCAATGACCCCCGTAATAGCTTCCATGTCAGCAAACAGTTAAACTGTAATATCGCACACTTGCGCCATAGGGAAGCATAGTCATTACCTTGCTCTTCAGTTGTTCTTTCAGTTATAACTGACAACAACTGATATACAACTGACAGCAACTGAGATACAACTGACAGCAACCGATATATTTCAGTTTCAGCAACCGATATATTTCAGTTTTGACAAAATCTTGTCAGAACTGGAAGTAATCATTGTAAGAAGAAAATGGTGAGCTTCTGAGAGCATTTGACAGTGAGGTAAGTATGTAATATTCATTTGCAGGTACATCATAGCTCCCAACTGTCCCTCTATTGGAGGGACAGTCCCTCTTTGGGAGCCCTGTCCCTCTGTCCTCCTCATTTGTCCCTCTTTCAGGACTTTGTCACTCTTTCTATGTAAATATATATTTCGCTACTAAAAAAAATGTGTTTGATTGACTCTAAACCTTACTCCCATCCTTTAAATTGATATATTACTAACTAGCTGGATGCCCGGCGTTGCCCGGGTATGTTTTTCCTAACCCTAACACACAATTACTTAGTTACTTAATGACCAAGTGTGTGAGCTTTGCGATCTTTGGCATCAATAATTTGCATTGAAATAAAATAAGTCTGATTGGCTGTGGCTTCACCCCTTTTCTGAATTTGAACCCCAATCACCCAATGGCCAACTGTACCAGGAGAATGGCAGCAATTAAATATTCCCCTTAAAAATCAATAGGTGGATTTGATTGGCTTTTATAGGCTCCACCCACTTTTCTGAATATTAATCCCAGTCACCCAGTGACCAACTTTGAGAACCCTACCATTAACAATGTAAGAATGGCTGCAGTTTACATTTGCGCAATGAAATTTGTATTTTTCTCCACCCACTTATATCCTAACATTGTTCAGGTATGTATTTGTCTGGTGTTGGCTCCGCCTACTATTTCTAACCCTAACACACAATTACTCAATAACCAAGTTTGTGAGCTTTGCGGTCTTTGGCATCAATAATTTGCATTGAGATTAAACAAATCTGATTGGCTGTTTGTAGCTCCACCCCTTTGTCTGAATTTGAACCCCAGTCACCCAATGACCAACTGTACCAGGTTTAAGGCTTGTGCGATTAACAGTGCAAGAATGGTATCAATTACATATTCCCCTTGAAAATCAATAGGTGAATTTTGATTGGCCTTTGTAGGCTCCACTTACTTCTCTGAAAATTAATCCCAGTCACTCAGTGACCAATTGTGCAAAGTTTGAGAACCCTACCATTATCAGTGTAAGAATGGCTGCAGTTTACATTTTCTCAGTGAAATTTGCATTTGTCTCCGCCTACTGATGACCCGGTATTGCCTGATTATGTATTTTGCAGGTGCTGACTGCGACCACTTTTCCTAACCCTAACACACAATTAATCAATTACTCAATGACCAAGTTTGTGAGCTTTGCGGTCTTTGGCATCAATAATTTTCATTGGAATGAAACAAATCTAATTGGCTGTGTGTGGCTCCACCCCCTTTCTGAAATTGAACCCCAGTCACCCAATGACCAACTGTACCAGGTTTGAGGCTTGTGCCATTAACAGTGCAAGAATGGCAGCAATGTAAATATTCCCCTTGAAAATCAATAGGTTAATTTTGATTGGCTTTTATAGACTCCACCCACCATTCTGAATATTAATCCCAGTCACCCAACGACCAACTGTGCAAAGTTTGAGAACCCTACCATTAACAGTGTAAGAATGGCTGCTGTTTACATTTTCCAGTGAAATTTGTATTTGTCTTCGCCCACTTTTTGGTTATGGGAATAAAAAGTATCCTATACTTTATTCCAGGTAATGTACTATGTGTGTGCCAAATTTCATTCAAATCCGTTCAGCCATTTTTGCGTGATCGAGTAACAAACATCCAAACATCCAAACTTTCCCACTTATTATATTAGTAGGATTGTAAAATGTTAATGTGAAGGAAAATGAACCAGGATAGAAAGGACCAGTGTGGTTTGAATTATAAAACAACATACTGTATTTTTCTTGTGAAATCTTTATGGTATGCGTGACTAGCGGTCTGACGGGGGCGTGATCAGGGGTGTGGTAGGGGTGGGGCTTAAGTGTCCCTCTTTCTCAACTCAAAAAGTTGGGAGGTATGGGTACATCATGTGTTTATTTAAAATAATTGTACTCGGTTCAGGTTCCCTTTGAGTCCTTATGATGAGTGTCTGCAGCAGAGGCGCCTGTTGGGCGATAGGAAGTCACACATTATATACACCATAAATAAACAAGTTGCCCTAAGTGTGAAGATTCCCATAACTGCTGGTGAGGCTCCCCTCAGTACAGATCATGGGCTTGTAGCTGTAATTACAGACAATTAGCAGTGATTTGGTAAGACTGGAGCTGCACACATTGCTCCCCGCCTTCTCCGGCCTGGGGTCACGCTACATTTTCTCTAGGCCTGTCTGCTGCATACATGGGAAGTTGTATATTTTTCTGTGTCTGGCAACTACTGCTGCTGCTCAACAACTCCACAGAGACAGCGCGAGCATCCGCCCTAAACTGAAACTCAACTTTTGTTTGAAAACCGATAGGTGAAAGGCGATTTAAAATTTTGAAGAAGAACTGAAGTGAACATAACCTCGACTCCCAAAGCTCGCTGTCTCTGGGTCGCTGCACTTTTATTTAGATCACATATTAGCAAACTGACGACCTCCTGCTACTTCCATCTGAAAACATTTCCAGAACTTCCTTTCACAGAAGGTTATAATCATATCCCGTCTTGACTACTGTAACACCCTACTCAGTGGTCTACCAAAAAACAGACTGGCACCTCTCCGTACTAGACTCTCCTGACCGCCTCATCCACCTCTCCTGCCGCTCCTCTGATGCTGCCCCTCTCCACCAATCTCTACTTAGCTCTGCTGCCCATCTCATCCAACTCTACTCCCACTCCTCTGATGCCTGCCCCTCTCTGCCGATCCCTTGTAACCTCTGCTGCCTGCCTCATCCACCTCTCCTCCCGCTCCTCTGATGCTGCCCCTCTCTGCCAATCCCTACTGACCTCTGCTGCCTGCCCCATCCACCTCTCCTCCCGCTCCTCTGATGCTGCCCCTCTCTGCCAATCCCTACTGACCTCTGCTGCCTGCCCCATCCACCTCTCCTCCCGCTCCTCTGATGCTGCCCCTCTCTGCCAATCCCTACTGACCTGACCTCTGCTGCCTGCCCCATCTACCTCTCCTCCCGCTCCTCTGATGCTGCCCCTCTCTGCCAGCCCATACTGACCTCTGCTGTCTGCCCCATCCACCTCTCCTTCTGCTCCCCTAATGCTGCTCCTCTGCAAATCCCTACTGACCTCTGCTGCCCATCTCATCCACCTCTACTCCCACTCCTCTGATGCTGCTCCTCTCTGCCACTCCCTACCTACTAGACAAGACATGACATAGTACATTTATATCGCGCTTTTCTCCTGGTGGACTCAAAGCGCCAGAGCTGCAGCCACTAGGGCACGTTCTATAGGCAGTAGCAGTGTTAGGGAGACTTGCCCAAGGTCTCCTACTGAATAGGTGCTGGCTTACTGACTAGATACTGCAATAGAACTGAGTTGAAGAGATAGCCCTTTTCTTAGTAACGTTGGACTTAGAAGAGAAACCTGAAATACAAGAAATTAGAGAATTACTTTTCTGACTTCCTTTTAAAAATTCTGTTTACCCATCTGCTGGGTGGATCCTGTGCCGTTAAACCCAACTACATGTTTTCTTTTCTTCCCCTGCCTCTGACTGGAGGTGGTGAATGAGACATGAATAATTCTATACTGCATGTTATATTTGTACAAAAAAAACAAAAACATTTGTAGTTTTTCTTTAAAGATTTAAGAACAATAAGTTCTCTCCTTGTTCTGATGCCTATGGGTGTAGCGGATGGCATTGTCACCTAGCCGTGCTAGAGTCACAGGATAACACCTTGCCCAGGAAACTATCTGCATGGACTATGCATGTTTTCCCCATGTTTGTACGGGTTTCCTCCAAGCATTCTAGTGCCTTCCTGAATCCTAAAAACATATAGATGAGTTAACAATTATTCTCAAAAATTGGTCTTAGACTACGGTAGCTACATTAGACTATGCATATGAAAGGACTGTGAGCTCCTTTGAGGACAGTCAGTGACATGACTATGTACTCTGTACAGTGCTGCAGAAGATGTCAGTGCTGTATAAATACATAATAATAATATGGTAGGACATTATAGTATGACTATGGTAGGATTAGAGTGTGAGCTCCTCTGAGGACAGTCAGTGGCATGACTATGTACTCTGTAATGTGCTGCAGAAGATGTCAGTGCTGTATAAATACATAATAATAATATGGTAGGACATTAGACTATGACTATGGTAGGATT
>NC_090656.1:244989771-245009923 GCF_040937935.1 Hyperolius riggenbachi
AGTCGCCGCCGCACCTCCGCCGCAACTGTCGCTAGTCCGCGTGAGTACGCGGACTAGCGACAGCAACCTCCATAGAGGTGAATGAAGCTTCCGGCGGGGGGAGGAGGAACGTCGGCGACAGCTTCCGTCTCGCCGCTGGTCCCTCTTCCGCGTGTGTACGCGGAGGGACCTGGAGAGAAGCTGTCGCCGGCCTGTCGCTAGCACGCTCACGTGTGCTGGCGACAGGCCACTTCTGCAGCCCGTGAGTACGGGCCATTAGGCCTGATTTATACTTTTTTGGTAGAGATGCTCATTCGGAATCCGCGGAAATGCAATTTCCGAAATTCCAATCGGAAATTGCATTTCCGCATCGAAATGCGGAAATCGGTAATGCAGGTGCGTTAAGCGGATTTCCGCCGGAAATTGCGGAAATTTCCGCCGGAAATCGCGGAAATTCTGCCCGACTTTAACATTGATTTTCTCAAAAACTATAAGGTCTTTTTGAAAAAAAAATTTTTGCATCTTGTTCACAAGATTCAGTTTAATAAACCCTGAAAATGTGGTGTTTCTAGGAGGTACGGGGGCTTTACTATTAACCGCTAAAGTCGGCGGATTTTTACTGTAATGTAAAATGCAGAAAATCCGCATCTGCCTATTTTCTGCATTTACATTACAGTAAAAATCCGCCGAATTTAGCGGTTAATAGAAAAGCCCCCGTAAGTCCTAGAAACACCAAATTCAGGGTTTATTAGGCAGAATCTTCTGAACAAGATGCAAAAAAAAGTTTTCAAAAAGACCTTATAGTTTTTGAGAAAATCGATGTTAAAGTCGGGTGGAATTTCCGCGATTTCCGGAGGAAATTTCGCATTGGAATGCGGAAATTGGTAGCGGAAAGCGGAATCGGTAATTGGTACATGACGGACTGCGGATTTACAGCGGAATTGGAAACTGGCATTCCGACCATCCCTACTTTTTGGGCCCCTAGGCCAAATATGTCATGTCTCCCCTTTCTTGTACAGCAGCCCCCCTCCCATTCCATGTGCAGCCCTCTCTTCCATGAGTAACATCCGTGTACAGCAGCCCCCTCCCATTCCATGTGCAGCCTCCTCTTCCATGTGTATCATCCATGTACAGCAGCCCCTCCCATTCCATGTGCAGCCTCCTCTTACATGTGTAACATCCGTGTACAGCAGCCCCTCCCATTCCATGTGCAGCCCCCTCTTCCATGTGTATCATCCATGTGCAGCAGCCCCTCTCATTCCATGTGCAGTCCCCTCTTCCATGTGTATCATGCATGTGCAGCAGCCCCTCCCATTCCATGTGCCGCCCCCCCTTCCATGTGTATCATCCATGTACAGCAGCCCCTCCCATTCCATGTGCAGCCCCCTCTTCCATGTGTATC
Organism: Hyperolius riggenbachi; assembly: GCF_040937935.1. Lineage (NCBI taxonomy): Eukaryota > Metazoa > Chordata > Amphibia > Anura > Hyperoliidae > Hyperolius > Hyperolius riggenbachi. The sequence goes on from NC_090656.1 coordinate 244,991,153, forward strand.
ATCCATGTACAGCAGCCCCTGCCATTCCATGTGCAGCCCCCTCTTCCACGTGTATCATCCATGTACAGCAGCCCCTCCCATTCCATGTGCAGCCCCCTCTTCCATGTGTATCATTCATGTACAGCAGCCCCTCCCATTCCATGTGCAGCCTCCTCTTCCATGTGTATCATCCATGTACAGCAGCCCCTCCTATTCCATGTGCCGCCCCCTCTTCCATGTGTAACATCCATGTACAGCAGCCCCTTCCATTCCATGTGCAGCCTCCTCTTCCAGGTGTATCATCCGTGTACAGCAGCCCCATTCCCGTTCCGTTTGTTCCACATTGGCCCACTCCTCTCAATTGTTGATGGCAAGGTGCATGAATGTGGAAGGTTTGTATGTTGTATGCAGGGCCAGATTTGTACCCTTTACCGCCCAAGGCCACTGTCACCAGCCGTCCCACTTTTGTATGGGTAGCCAGATGACCCCTCCCCCTTTCCCTCTAGTATAGGTAGCCATATGACCCCTCCCCCCTTCCCTCTAGTATAGGTAGCCAGATGACCCCTCCCCTTCCCTCCAGTATAGGTAGCCAGATGACCCCTCCCCTTCCCTCCAGTATAGGTAGCCAGATGACCCCTCCCCTTCCCTCCAGTATAGGTAGCCTGATGACCCCTCCCCCTTTCCCTCCAGTATAGGTAGCCAGATGACTCCTCCCCCTTTCCCTCCAGTATAGGTAGTCAGATGACTCCCTTAATCCCTCCTTTTCCCACTCCCCCCCCTTTCAGTACAGGTAGCCAGCTCACCTTCACACCGCAGCAGCCATCAGTGTCACTCATTTCTCTGCTCGTCTCCAGTGCAGAAGCTTCCTCTTCCTTTCCGTCTCCAATGCTGCCCAAGTCCATAGCTACTGGGCGCAATGCAAACGTGCACCGAGAGCAAGGTGGCTGCTGCACAGGTGGCTAACAGCAGAGTACAGCGGTCAGGCACTAGCCTGATCTCCCAGCATTGCAAGCTTGCAAATGCTGCACCAGTTTAGCCTGCTGCTTTGGTGCCCTTGCTCCTGTTGTGCCCCAGGCCATGGCCCAGCTGGCCTTGGCCTAAATCCGGCCCTGGTTGTATGTTCCTAAGTGAGTAGAAACAACAACTGGTCTAACAGAGTGCACTGGGAAGAGAACACTTCGTGACATCACAGACTAGGCTGTGACATCACTGGGAGGGTGGGGCTACATACCAATATTTAGCGATATATAGATATAGGAAGTGTTTCTGCCGCTCAAACCAGGAAAATTAATATAGCATTGGGTATTCTGAATAATTGTATTACATTATACTTTATTTCATTGCTGTGCCTCTTTAAAATGCATCGCAAATCTAAAATCGCCAGCCGTACGGCTGCAGTAACAGTAAGTACTGAGAAAGAATGAATGGACGGACGCTGCAAACATGTAAGCGGTAAATGGGTCAGAGGGAGGAGATACGCGATCATGAGATATAGTGTGCGTGGTTTATAAATGCCATACATTCCCTCACTGGTAATTGAAGAGAACCTTCCTGCCTTCATGACTCCATCAGCTGATATGTATTATTTCCCTGAGACCAGCTTTGTAATCATTGATATCACACAATCCTCTCTGTCTGATCTCTGCTGTATAGTGATAATTCTTTTCACTGTAGCAAATAGTTACATCTTCTAAAAGGAGCAATTCTGTGATAGTTAGCCTGCCCGGAGAATTCCTGCTAATATTACACTACAGTCACTAGTCTTTCATTAGGGAATTCTTCTAAGTTCCACATTAAACAGGACGTCCCAGAATACAAATATAGGTGATGAAGACTATACTTTAGTCTATAGTATAGTACCTGCATACCTGGTGACAAACCAGTGGTGACATGATCCGGTTGGGACTTCTAGGGACTCTCCAGGCGGTTCAAAGCTATGGATATGCTGTGGCTGGACTTTGTTCAGTGCCTTCTGGGAGGGCACATGTCTCCACTGACTCTTTCGCCTGCTGTTCTCTATGGTAGAGGGGTGTGGTCACAGGCTGCCACTCTCCCTCCCGCAGTAGAGCCTGGAAGGTTCAAAGCAACAATCATAGTGGCTGCTATAGGGCCCGTGAGTAGGGAAGTCCATTGCCTTCTGGGAGGGCACATGTCTCCACTAACTCTTTCTTCTGCTGTTCTCTATGGTAGAGGGGCGTGGTCACAGGCTGCCACTCTCCCTCCCGCAGTAGACCCTGGAAGGTTCAAAGCAACAATCATAGTGGCTGCTATAGGGCCCGTGAGTAGGGAAGTCCATTGCCTTCTGGGAGGGCACATGTCTCCACTAACTCTTTCTTCTGCTGTTCTCTATGGTAGAGGGGCGTGGTCACAGGCTGCCACTCTCCCTCCCGCAGTAGACCCTGGAAGGTTCAAAGCAACAATCATAGTGGCTGCTATAGGGCCCGTGAGTAGGGAAGTCCATTGCCTTCTGGGAGGGCACATGTCTCCACTCACTCTTTCTCGTGCTGTTCTCTATGGTAGAGGGGTGTGGTCACAGGCTGCCACTCTCCCTCCCACAGAAGACCCTGGAAGGTTCATAGCAACAATCATAGTGGCTGCTATAGGGCCCATGAGTAGGGAAGTCCATTGCCTTCTGGGAGGGCACATCTCCGCACTCACTCTTTCTCCTGCTGTTCTCTATGGTAAAGGGGGCTGGGGTATGGGCCCTTATGCAATTAACTTTTTCTCCAGAGTTTTCTGCTAGGAGATCATTTTTCATCTTCTCTTTAAAATAACTTTTCAGACACTTTTCAATTGAGAAAAGTACAAAAATGAGGTTGGGAAAGTACTATCAAAATTATTGTGAGAATTATCTTGCTTGCTGGTGGTGTAACATGTATTTTATTGTCATATTTCCTTTGTGTTTTCTTGGTCCATAGATTGCCAAAGGAGTTTTCTACATTTCTGCTGAAATTGGGGGCCTGTTTTTCAGAAGAAACCTCCCCCCATAGGGTAGAGCAGGGGGAATATCAGAGGGGTGAGGGTTTGCAGTATAAGCAGAGTATTTGTCCTCTTTAGATATCTTCTTGTCAAGATGTGGTTTTCCATCTTGAAGGAGATAGTAAGCTCTGTCTAATCACACTTCCACTTGTGCCTTTCATGTGCCTCTGATAGATAACACTTCTGAAGAATGAGAGGGGAGTGCAGCAGTTGTGTTTTACAGATGCTGTTGTTGTTCATATTAAAGGACCACTATGGCGAAGACTGTTAAAATGTAAAGGTGGCCATACACTGATAGATTTGCAGCAGATTCGACCATCAGATAGATTTCTGTCAGATGCCTGTCAAGTCGAATATGACAGGAATCTATCCGATGTGTGCCACACACTAGGAACAGATTTCCAATAGATTTCAGAATAAAATCTATTGGAAATCTATCTAAAGAGGCCCTTACACTTTTCGTTCGAAATCGATCAACCGATCGATCGCAAATCGATTGCCCAATCGATCGATTTGCGTTCGATTTCAATTGATCTGACATGTTGGAAAAATGTGGCTTATCTCTGGAGATGGTTTATCATTTTGCTGTGGACCTAATGGAAATCTGATGGCAACAAAATGCCATTCGATCGATTTTCAATAGATTTCATACTGAAATCTATTGGAAATCTGTTCCTAGTAAAAAATGTTTTTAACCACTTGCCGACCGCCCACAGCCCATGGGCGGCGGCAAAGTGGACGCCTAAAGGACCGCAATACGCCTTCAGGCGGCGCGTCCTTTAGGCATGCCGGAAGAGCGATCGCGTCATTGATGACGCGCGCTTCCCCCGGCAACTGGCTCCGCCCACCCGCCGTAACATCCCGCCGGCCATACGGAAGCGCCGGCGGGATGTTAACCCCGCGATCGCCGCTACAAAGTGTATAATACACTTTGTAATGTATACAAAGTGTATTATACAGGCTGCCTCCTGCCCTGGTGGTCCCAGTGTCCGAGGGACCACCAGGGCAGGCTGCAGCCACCCTAGTCTGCACCCAAACACACTGATCTGCCCCCCCCCCCCCCCCGCCCACTGATCGCCCACAGCACCCCTCACACCCCCCCCCCTGCCCACCCCCCAGACCCCTGTTTGCACCCAATCACCCCCCTAATAACCCATCAATCACTCCCTGTCACTATCTGTCAACGCTATTTTTTTTTGTATCCCCCCCCCTGCCCCCTGCCCCCTCCTGATCACCCCCCCACCCCTCAGATTCTCCCCAGACCCCCCCCCCCCCAGACCCCCCCCCCCCTGTGTACTGTATGCATCTATCTTCCCTGATAACCTGTCAATCACCCGTCAATCACCCATCAATCACCCATCAATCACCCCCTGTCACTGCCACCCAACAATCAGCCCCTAACCTGCCCCTTGCGGGCAATCTGATCACCCACCCACACCAATAGATCGCCCGCAGATCCGACATCAGATCACCTCCCAAATCCATTGTTTACATCTATTCTCTCCTCTAAACACCCACTAATTACCCATCAATCACCCATCAATCACCCCCTATCACCACCTGTCACTTTTACCTATCAGATCAGACCCTAATCTGCCCCTTGCGGGCACCCAATCACCCGCCAACACGCTCAGATTGCCCTCTGACCCCCCCTTATCAATTCGCCAGTGCATTAATTACATCTGTTCTTCCCTGTAATAACCCACTGATCACCTGTCAATCACCTGCCAATCACCTATCACCCATCAATCACCCCCTGTCACTGCCACCCATCAATCAGCCCCTAACCTGCCCCTTGCGGGCAATCTGATCACCCACCCACACCATTAGATCGCCCGCAAACCCGCCGTCAGATTACCTCCCAAATGTATTGTTTACATCTGTTATCTTCTCTAAACACCCACTAATTACCCATCAATCACCAATCAATCACCCCCTATCACCACCTGTCACTGTTACCTATCAGATCAGACCCTAAGCTGCCCCTTGCGGGCACCCAATCACCCGCCCACACGCTCAGATTGCCCTCAGACCCCCCCCCCCCTTATCAATTCACCAGTGCATTAATTACATCTGTCCTTCCCTGTAATAACCCACTGATCACCTGTCAATCACCTGCCAATCACCTATCACCCATCAATCACCCCCTTTCACTGCCACCCAACAATCAGCCCCTAACCTGCTCCTTGCGGGCAAACTGATCACCCACCCACACCAATAGATCGCCCGCAGATCCGACATCAGATCACCACCCAAGCGCAGTGTTTCCATCTATTCTCTCCTCTAAACACTCACTAATTACCCATCAATCACCCATCAATCACCCCCTATCACCACCTGTCACTGTTACCCATCAGATCAGACCTTAATCTGCCCCTTGCGGGCACCCAATCACCCGCCTACACGCTCAGATTGCCCTCAGACCCCCCCTTATCAATTCGCCAGGGCATTATTTACATCTGTCCTTCCCTGTAATAACCCACTGATCACCTGTCAATCACCCATCAATCACCCCCTGTCACTGCCACCCATCAATCACCCCTGTCACTGCCATCCATCAATCAGCCCCTAACCTGCCCCTTGCGGGCAAACTGATCACCCACCCACACCAATAGATCGCCCGCAGATCCGACATCAGATCACCACCCAAGCGCAGTGTTTCCATCTATTCTCTCCTCTAAACACCCACTAATTACCCATCAATCACCCCCTATCACCACCTGTCACTGTTACCCATCAGATCAGACCCTAATCTGCCCCTTGCGGGCACCCAATCACCCGCCTACACGCTCAGATTGCCCTCAGACCCCCCCTTATCAATTCGCCAGGGCATTATTTACATCTGTCCTTCCCTGTAATAACCCACTGATCACCTGTCAATCACCTATCAATCACCCATCAATCACCCCCTGTCACTGCCACCCATCAATCACCCGCTGTCACTGCCACCCATCAATCAGCCCCTAACCTGCCCCTTGCGAGCAATCTGATCACCCACCCACACCAATAGATCGCCCGCAGATCCGACGTCCGATCACCTCCCAAGTGCAGTGTTCACATCTGTTCTCTACCCTAAACACCCACTAATTACCCATCAATCACCCCCTGTCACTGCTACCTATCAGATTAGACCCCTATCTGCCCCTAGGGCACTCAATCACCCGCCCACACCCTCAGAATGCCCTCAGACCCCAGCCCTGATCACCTCGCCAGTGCATTGCTTGCATCTATTCCCCCCTCTAATCACACCTTGAGACACCCATCAATCACCTCCTGTCACCCCCTAGCACACCTACCCATCAGATCAGGCCCTAATTTGCCCCGTGTGGGCTCCTGATCACTCGGCCAAACCCTCAGATCCCCCTCAGACCCCCTTCCGATCACCTCCCCAGTGCATTGATTGCATCTATTTTCCCCTCTAACCACCCCCTGAGACACCCATCAATCACCTCCTGTCACCCCCCTAGCACTCCTATCCATCAGATCAGGCCCAATACAGCCTGTCATCTAAAAGGCCACCCTGCTTATGACCGGTTCCACAAAATTCGCCCCCTCATAGACCACCTGTCATCAAAATTTGCAGATGCTTATACCCCTGAACAGTCATTTTGAGACATTTGGTTTCCAGACTACTCACAGTTTTGGGCCCGTAAAATGCCAGGGCGGTATAGGAACCCCACAAGTGACCCCATTTTAGAAAAAAAGACACCCCAAGGTATTCTGTTAGGTGTATGACGAGTTCATAGAAGATTTTATTTTTTGTCAAAAGTTAGCGGAAATTGATTTTTATTGGGTTTTTTTCACAAAGTGTCATTTTTCACTAACTTGTGACAAAAAATAAAATCTTCTATGAACTCGCCATACACCTAACGGAATACCTTGGGGTGTCTTCTTTCTAAAATGGGGTCACTTGTGGGGTTCCTATACTGCCCTGGCATTTTAGGGGCCCTAAACCGCGAGTAGTAGTCTAGAAAACAAATGCCTCAAAATGACCCGTGAATAGGACGTTGGGCCCCTTAGCGCACCTAGGCTGAAAAAAAGTGTCACACATGTGGTACCGCCGTACTCAGGAAAAGTAGTATAATGTGTTTTGGGGTGTATTTTTACACATACCCATGCTGGGTGGGAGAAATTTCTATGTAAATGGTCAATTGTGTGTAAAACAAATCAAACAATTGTCATTTACAGAGATATTTCTCCCACTTAGCATGGGTATGTGTAAAAATACACCCCAAAACACATTATACTACTTCTCCTGAGTACGGCGGTACCACATGTGTGGCACTTTTTTACACCCTAAGTACGCTAAGGGGCCCAAAGTCCAATGAGTACCTTTAGGATTTCACAGGTCATTTTGCGACATTTGGTTTCAAGACTACTCCTCACGGTTTAGGGCCCCTAAAATGCCAGGGCAGTATAGTAACCCCACAAATGACCCCATTCTAGAAAGAAGACACCCAAAGGTATTCCGTTAGGAGTATGGTGAGTTCATAGAAGATTTTATTTTTTGTCAAAAGTTAGCGGAAAATTGATTTTTATTGTTTTTTTCACAAAGTGTCATTTTCCACTAACTTGTGACAAAAAATAAAATCTTCTATGAACTCACCATACTCATAACGGAATACCTTGGGGTGTCTTCTTTCTCAAATGGGGTCATTTGTGGGGTTCCTATACTGAACTGGCATTTTAGGGGCCCTAAACCGTGAGGAGTAGTCTGGAAATCAAATTTCGCAAAATGACCTGTGAAATCCTAAAGGTACTCATTGGACTTTGGGCCCTTTAGCGCAGTTAGGGTGCAAAAAAGTGCCACACGTGGTATTGCCATACTCGGGAGAAGTAGTACAATGTGTTTTGGGGTGTATTTTTACACATACCCATGCTGGGTGGGAGAAATACCTCTGTAAATGACAATCTTTTGATTTTTTTACACACAATTGTCCATTTACAGAGTTATTTCTCCCACCCAGCATGGGTATGTGTAAAAATACACCCCAAAACACATTGTACTACTTCTCCCGAGTACGGCGATACCACATGTGTGGCACTTTTTTGCACCCTAACTGCGCTAAAGGGCCCAAAGTCCAATGAGTACCTTTAGGATTTCACAGGTCATTTTGCGGAATTTGATTTCCAGACTACTCCTCACGGTTTAGGGCCCCTAAAATGCCAGGGCAGTATAGGAACCCCACAAATGACCCCATTTTAGAAAGAAGACACCTCAAGGTATTCCGTTAGGAGTATGGTGAGTTCATAGAAGATTTTATTTTTTGTCACAAGTTAGTGGAAAATGACACTTTGTGAAAAAAACAATAAAAATCAATTTTCCGCTAACTTTTGACAAAAAATAAAATCTTCTATGAACTCACCATACTCCTAACGGAATACCTTGGGGTGTCTTCTTTCTAAAATGGGGTCATTTGTGGGGTTCCTATACTGCCCTGGCATTTTAGGGGCCCTAAACCGTGAGGAGTAGTCTGGAAATCAAATTCCGCAAAATGACTTGTGAAATCCTAAAGGTACTCATTGGACTTTGGGCCCTTTAGCGCAGTTAGGGTGCAAAAAAGTGCCACACATGTGGTATCGCCGTACTCGGGAGAAGTAGTACAATGTGTTTTGGGGTGTATTTTTACACATACCCATGCTGGGTGGGAGAAATAACTCTGTAAATGGACAATTGTGTGTAAAAAAAATGAAAAAATTGTCATTTACAGAGATATTTCTCCCACCCAGCATGGGTATGTGTAAAAATACACCCCAAAACACATTGTACTACTTCTCCCGAGTACGGCAATACCACGTGTGGCACTTTTTTGCAGCCTAACTGCGCTAAGGGGCCCAAAGTCCAATAAGCACCTTTAGGCTTTACAGGGGTGCTTACAAATTAGCACCCCCCAAAATGCGAGGACAGTAAACACACCCCACAAATGACCCCATTTTGGAAAGTAGACACTTAAAGGTATTCAGAGAGGGGCATGGTGAGTCCGTGGCAGATTTCATTTTTTTTTGTCGCAAGTTAGAAGAAATGGAAACTTTTTTTTTTCTTTTTTTTTGTCACAAAGTGTCATTTTCCGCTTACTTGTGACAAAAAATAATATCTTCTATGAACTCACTATGCCTCTCAGTGAATACTTTGGGATGTCTTCTTTCCAAAATGGGGTCATTTGGGGAGTATTTATACTATCCTGGAATTCTAGCCCCTCATGAAACATGACAGGGGGTCAGAAAAGTCATAGATGCTTGAAAATGGCAAAATTCACTTTTTGCACCATAGTTTGTAAACGCTATAACTTTTACCCAAACCAATAAATATACACTGAATGGTTTTTTTTTTATCAAAAACATGTTTGTCCACATTTTTCGCGCTGCATGTATACAGAAATTTTACTTTATTTGAAAATTGTCAGCACAGAAAGTTAAAAAAATCATTTTTTTGCCAAAATTCATGTCTTTTTTGATGAATATAATAAAAAGTAAAAATCGCAGGAGCAATCAAATAGCACCAAAAGAAAGCTTTATTAGTGACAAGAAAAGGAGCCAAAATTCATTTAGGTGGTAGGTTGTATGAGCGAGCAATAAACCGTGAAAGCTGCAGTGGTCTGAATGGAAAAAAAGTGGCCGGTCCTTAAGGGGTAGAAAGACTGTGGTCCTCAAGTGGTTAAACACAACAGATAGATCAGAAAATCTATCTGGTGATCTATCTGCTGCTAATCTAACGAGTGTAGGGCCACTTTAATGCGGTATTGTCACCATAAAAATCAAATTACAACAGCAACTGGTCTGAGTGTATTAAGTGATAAAGATGCTAATCCTGCATTCAAAACTTGCTAAACTTTTTCTGCTGTTATGGTTTGTAGTTATCACATACTTTAGGAGCACTGGCCCTAGTGCCAAACAGTGCCAAAGAGTTGCATGCTGGGAGTTCTTTTTATCTATAATGTATTCCTCCTCTTTCCTTTATTTCCCTGCCAGCTGCTTATCTGAAACCTAATCCCCTACCCCAGTGGTTACCAAACTTTTTTGGGTGAAGGCACCCTTGATGGCTTTGAAATTTTTTCAAGGCACCCCTCGGCAAAAACTACCGAAATGCTGTTATGACCCTTTTCAGGCGACGACCCACTCCAAGTAGCTAGTGATGTTTATAAGGCACCATAATTCCTCTCATGTTCAACTTCAACCATGGTTGTGGGGACTAAAGGTTAACTAGCAGGTAATGCAGCCACATTGTATATCAATGCGCGGTTGCATTATCTCATGGTATTACATAAAGGATGGGGATGCATGCCGAGGCACCCCTGAAAGATGCCCGAGGCGCACCAGGGTGCTGCGGCACCCAGTTTGAGAACCCCTGCCCTACCCACTTGTGTTTACAAGCAAGGCTGAAGTGACTCAGCGATTGGAGGAGACAAGAAAAAAAAGTAAAGGGCAGAAATGACATCACGAGTTAGCCTTAACTGTGGGCAAAAGACATGGCCCCCACCAGGAACAGAATTCTTGTCATTTACTATATAACATTCACTGAAATCAAAACGTGGACAGTACAATACATGTGTTATGTAAGTAGATCAAGTATTTATCTACTTATATATGTGTTTTTTTCCCTGCAATAGTATGGCTGATCCTACTGCTTTAAATGTATTATTGAACCATTAGATCCAATGCAACTCTATAGGCCATCGATTGATTTCGATGGATTTGATCTATCTGACAGGATGTAAGATCTAGGTCGATTGCTGGCAGTGGCAGCAGATCAACCTAGATTTTCCATCCTGTCAGATAGATTAAATCCATCGAAATCGATCAAAATCGGCCACAAATTGTTCGATTGGCTGATTTGATAGAATCAATTTCCGAATCGATCGATTGATTGATGGCTGAAATCGACCAGTGTATGGGTTCCTTTAAATGCACAGTTATAGCAAATCAATTTCTCCCACAGTATGCACTATAAACAACTTTTCTCCTAGGTTGCAGCTGTTTACAAAAGGCAGTAAAAATCTGACAGATCTTACAGCTTTTGGAAAAAGTCCATCTCCTCATGGAGGATTCTCAGTATTTCCTTTAGGGCCTGTTTCCACTACACGCAGATTGGACGCAGATTGGATGCAGAAAAACTGACTCCAATGAAAGCCTGTGGGCCTGATTCCACTAAATGCGATTTTTCTGATACAGATTTTCCCATAGGCATTCATTAGAGTCAGTTCTTCTGCATTCATTCTGCATCCAATCTGCGTGTAGTGGAAACAGGCCCTTACTGTTTACCGAAGCATTCCCTGGAATAGATGTGTACAAAGATGCCAGTCTCCCTACTCCCTACACACAATTTTGTCATTTGGACTTTAGCAACTGCCATTCAGGAAATGCTTTAAAACATTTTTTTTAAAAATCCTGAGAATCCCCCATGAGGAGATGGACTAGCCCAAAACCTGTCCAAGTGACAGCCTGGAATACAAATGTGTTTTTCCGTACACAATTTTTTTTTTTGCAAACTTTTTTACAAAGATTATCTGCAGATGACCTTCTTTCGTTTTCCAAACACTTTTATCTCTTAGCTGAGCCTAGAATTCAGCCTTGATTATCTCAGAGGTTTTTTTTTTAATTATTTTATTTCGCCAATTTGTAGTTAGGCAATAAAACGTAAAGTGCACTTTTCAACCAATTATTTATTTTACAGGCCTCCCTCAGATCTCCCCTGATTCTCCCGAAGGCTGAGCTCACAGGATCCTCGATTTGTAAACCGTACAGCCAGTAATTCAGCGCAGGAAATAATGGCATGTGCACTCAGATATATATAATTATCATGGAAATACAATTAGCAGACATGATTAAGTGGAATTCTCAGTATTTTTGAAGACTTTTAAACCTCGCACCCTGTCCATCTGTTTCCCAGACTGCTGCCTGCTGGTGGTCTCGGCCCACCGTAATTATCGGATCATTCCTTTCTCTCTGTTTACCTACAAACTTTATCCAGCTCAACCCAATCAAAGCGTCTCCTTTTTTCCCCAGGATGGATATAAATGCCATCTATAATGATATTGTATGATTGCTGCGCTCGTCTGCTGAGTGTATGATGTACCGCCACGCTGGGCTGGTTTTCATAAAAGGCAAGAAAGGTTAACAAAGAGCTCTGTCAGGCCTGGAACCCACTAGAGCGTTTTTGGCAGCGTTTTGGGATCACCGACGATCGCAATTCCAAAGTTGGCAGCACGGTGGCGTAGTGGTTAGCGCTCTCGCCTTGCAGCGGTGGGTCCCCAGTTTGAATCTCAGCCAAGTCAATATCTGCAAGGAGTTTGTATGTTCTCCCCGTGTCTGCGTGGGTTTCCTCCGGGCACTCAGTTTTCCTCCCACATCCCAAAAACATACAGATATGTTAATTGGCTCCCCCCTAAATTGGCCCTAGACTACACTACATGATATAGACACATGACTATGGGAGGGATTAGATTGTGAGCTCCTTTGAGGGACAGTTAGTGACAAGACAATATATACTCTGTACAGCACTGCGTAATATGTCGGCGCTATATAAATAATTAAAATAATACTAAGTGAGTGAGGGGATTGGGGTAATCGCAATTGCAGGACATGCAGCATTCTGAGTGCATTAGTGCTCAATGCAAAGTATATAATCGCTGCATAAATCGCTTATCAAAGAGATTATGCAGCGCTTTGGAGGGCCGAGCGATCGCGCTTTGAATAAAACTTTAAATACTCACCTGGTGTCTTGACTTAGTATCTGAATAACACCAGAAACAAGCATGCAGCTAATCTTGTCAGATCTGACTTTAAAGTCTGAAACACCTGATATGCTGCATGCTTGTTCAGGGGCTATGGCTAATAGTATTAGAGGCAGAGGATCAGCGGGAGGGCCTGGCAACTGGTATTGCTTAAAAGGAAATAAACATGGCAGCCTCCATATACCTCTCTCTTCAGTTCCCCTTTAAGATTAGGGGAAAGGACTATAAGGGTAAGGCTAGGTACACGGTGATAGCTGTGTTCTCTGTAAAAGCAGAAACACAACGGAACAGGAAAGTCTCGCTGCACATTATCCGCACATTGCGTTGCATACATTGCCATTGCCTGGAGTGCCTTTGGTCCTGCGAGGTCGCCGTGCCCCTGTATTAAGCCGTGCCCCCAAATGAAGCCCCACCCCTGGATGGAGCCCCACCCCCAAACAAAGCTTCACATACCATGGGTGTTTGAGTACCTGCTTCTGCTGCATGTGTGCAGCAGCAGGAAGTTTGATGTTCTGAAAAGCAGCAACGTCACAGGTCCCTGGAGTGCAGACATCACAAAGTTCGGATAGTGTAAGTTGCAGGCAGAGTTAGTGTTGGAAATTAGGAGAGAGGTTAGTGTTAGGCACTGGGAGGGGGTTAGTGTTAGGCATTAGGAGGGGGTTAGTGTTAGGCATTAGGAGGGGGGTTAGTGTTAGGCATTAGGAGGGGGTTAGTGTTAGGCATTAGGAGGAGGTTAGTGTTAGGCATTAGGAGGTGGTTAGTGTTAGGCATTAGGAGGAGGTTAGTGTTAGGCATTAGGAGGGAGGTTAGTGTTAGGCATTAGGAGGGGGGTTAGTGTTAGGCATTAGGAGGGGGGTTAGTGTTAGGCATTAGGAGGGGGGTTAGTGTTAGGCATTAGGAGGGAGGTTAGTGTTAGGCATTACGAGGGAAGGTTAGTGTTAGGCATTAGGAGGGGGGTTAGTGTTAGGCATTAGGAGGAGGGGTTAGTGTTAGGCAGTAGGGGGAGGTTAGTGTTAGGCAGTAGGAGGGGGTTAGTGTTAGGCATTAGGAGGGGGTTAGTGTTAGGCATTAGGAGGGAGGTTAGTGTTAGGAATTAGGAGGTGGTTAGTGTTAGGCATTAGGAGGAGGTTAGTGTTAGGCATTAGGAGGGGAGGTTAGTGTTAGGCACAGGGAGGGGAGGTTAGTGTTAGGCATTAGGATGGAGGTTAGTGTTAGGCATTAGGTGGGTGGTTAGTGTTAGGCATTAGGAGGGGGGTTAGTGTTAGACATTAGGAGGGGAGGTTAGTATTAGGCATTAGGAGGAGGGTTAGTGTTAGGCATTAGGAGGGGGGTTAGTGTTAGGCATTGGGAGGGGGGTTAGTGTTGGGCATTAGGAGGGGGGTTAGTGTTAGGCATTAGGAGGGGGTTTGTGTTAGGCATTAGGAGGAGGTTAGTGTTAGGCATTAGGAGTGGGTTAGTGTTAGGCATTAGGAGAGAGGTTAGTGTTAGGCATTAGGAGGAGGGGTTAGTGTTAGGCATTAGGAGGGAGGTTAGTGTTAGGCATTAGGAGGGGGGTTAGTGTTAGGCATTAGGAGGGTTAGTGTTAGGCATTAGGAGGGAGGTTAGTGTTAGGCATTAGCAGTGGGGTTAGTGTTAGGCATTAGGAGGAGGTTAGTGTTAGGCATTAGGAGGAGGGGTTAGTGTTGGGCATTAGGAGGGGGGTAAGTGTTAGGCATTAGGAGGGAGGTTAGTGTTAGGCATAAGGAGGAAGGTTAGTGTTAGGCATTAGGAGGGAGGTTAGTGTTAGGCATTAGCAGTGGGGTTAGTGTTAGGCATTAGGAGGAGGTTAGTGTTAGGCATTAGGAGGAGGGGTTAGTGTTGGGCATTAGGAGGGGGGTAAGTGTTAGGCATTAGGAGGGAGGTTAGTGTTAGGCATTAGGAGGGAGGTTAGTGTTAGGCATTAGGAGGGAGGTTAGTGTTAGGCATTAGGAGGGGGGTTAGTGTTAGGCATTAGGAGGGGGTTAGTGTTAGGCATTACGAGGGAAGGTTAGTGTTAGGCATTACGAGGGAAGGTTAGTGTTAGGCATTAGGAGGGGGGTTAGTGTTAGGCATTAGGAGGAGGGGTTAGTGTTAGGCAGTAGGGGGAGGTTAGTGTTAGGCAGTAGGAGGGGGTTAGTGTTAGGCATTAGGAGGGGGTTAGTGTTAGGCATTAGGAGGGAGGTTAGTGTTAGGAATTAGGAAGTGGTTAGTGTTAGGCATTAGGAGGAGGTTAGTGTTAGGCATTAGGAGGGGAGGTTAGTGTTAGGCACTAGGAGGGGAGGTTAGTGTTAGGCATTAGGATGGAGGTTAGTGTTAGGCATTAGGTGGGTGGTTAGTGTTAGGCATTAGGAGGGGGGTTAGTGTTAGACATTAGGAGGGGAGGTTAGTATTAGGCATTAGGAGGAGGGTTAGTGTTAGGCATTAGGAGGGGGGTTAGTGTTAGGCATTAGGAGGGGGGTTAGTGTTGGGCATTAGGAGGGGGGTTAGTGTTAGGCATTAGGAGGGGGTTAGTGTTAGGCATTAGGAGGAGGTTAGTGTTAGGCATTAGGAGTGGGTTAGTATTAGGCATTAGGAGAGAGGTTAGTGTTAGGCATTAGGAGGAGGGGTTAGTGTTAAGCATTAGGAGGGAGGTTAGTGTTAGGCATTAGGAGGGGGGTTAGTGTTAGGCATTAGGAGGAGGGGTTAGAGTTAGGCATTAGGAGGGGAGGTTAGTGTTAGGCACTGGGAGGGGAGGTTAGTGTTAGGCAGTAGGAGGGGGGTTAGTGTTAGGCATTAGGAGGGAGGTTAGTGTTAGGCATTAGGAGGGGGGTTAGTGTTAGGCATTAGGAGGAGGGGTTAGTGTTAAGCATTAGGAGGAGGTTAGTGTTAGGCATTAGGAGGGGAGGTTAGTGTTAGGCATTAGGAGGGAGGTTAGTGTTAGGCATTAGGAGGAGGTTAGTGTTAGGCATTAGGAGTGGGTTAGTGTTAGGCATTAGGAGAGAGGTTAGTGTTAGGCATTAGGAGGAGGGGTTAGTGTTAGGCATTAGGAGGGAGGTTAGTGTTAGGCATTAGGAGGGGGGTTAGTGTTAGGCATTAGGAGGGTTAGTGTTAGGCATTAGGAGGGAGGTTAGTGTTAGGCATTAGCAGTGGGGTTAGTGTTAGGCATTAGGAGGAGGTTAGTGTTAGGCATTAGGAGGAGGGGTTAGTGTTGGGCATTAGGAGGGGGGTAAGTGTTAGGCATTAGGAGGGAGGTTAGTGTTAGGCATAAGGAGGAAGGTTAGTGTTAGGCATTAGGAGGGAGGTTAGTGTTAGGCATTAGCAGTGGGGTTAGTGTTAGGCATTAGGAGGAGGTTAGTGTTAGGCATTAGGAGGAGGGGTTAGTGTTGGGCATTAGGAGGGGGGTAAGTGTTAGGCATTAGGAGGGAGGTTAGTGTTAGGCATTAGGAGGGAGGTTAGTGTTAGGCATTAGGAGGGAGGTTAGTGTTAGGCATTAGGAGGGGGGTTAGTGTTAGGCATTAGGAGGGGGGTTAGTGTTAGGCATTAGGAGGGGGTTAGTGTTAGGCATTACGAGGGAAGGTTAGTGTTAGGCATTACGAGGGGAAGGTTAGTGTTAGGCATTAGGAGGGGGGTTAGTGTTAGGCATTAGGAGGAGGGGTTAGTGTTAGGCAGTAGGGGGAGGTTAGTGTTAGGCAGTAGGAGGGGGTTAGTGTTAGGCATTAGGAGGGGGTTAGTGTTAGGCATTAGGAGGGAGGTTAGTGTTAGGAATTAGGAAGTGGTTAGTGTTAGGCATTAGGAGGAGGTTAGTGTTAGGCATTAGGAGGGGAGGTTAGTGTTAGGCATTAGGATGGAGGTTAGTGTTAGGCATTAGGTGGGTGGTTAGTGTTAGGCATTAGGAGGGGGGTTAGTGTTAGACATTAGGAGGGGAGGTTAGTATTAGGCATTAGGAGGAGGGTTAGTGTTAGGCATTAGGAGGGGGGTTAGTGTTAGGCATTAGGAGGGGGGTTAGTGTTGGGCATTAGGAGGGGGGTTAGTGTTAGGCATTAGGAGGGGGTTAGTGTTAGGCATTAGGAGGAGGTTAGTGTTAGGCATTAGGAGTGGGTTAGTATTAGGCATTAGGAGAGAGGTTAGTGTTAGGCATTAGGTGGGTGGTTAGTGTTAGGCATTAGGAGGAGGGGTTAGAGTTAGGCATTAGGAGGGGAGGTTAGTGTTAGGCACTGGGAGGGGAGGTTAGTGTTAGGCAGTAGGAGGGGGGTTAGTGTTAGGCATTAGGAGGGAGGTTAGTGTTAGGCATTAGGAGGGGGGTTAGTGTTAGGCATTAGGAGGAGGGGTTAGTGTTAAGCATTAGGAGGAGGTTAGTGTTAGGCATTAGGAGGGGAGGTTAGTGTTAGGCACTGGGAGGGGAGGTTAGTGTTAGGCATTAGGGGGAGGTTAGTGTTAGGCAGTAGGAGGGGGTTAGTGTTAGGCATTAGGAGGGAGGTCAGTGTTAGGCATTAGGAGGGGGGTTAGTGTTAGGCATTAGGAGGAGGGGTTAGTGTTAGGCATTAGGAGGAGGTGAGTGTTAGGCATTAGGAGGGGAGGGGAGTGTTAGGCACTGGGAGGGGAGGTTAGTGTTAGGCATTAGGATGGAGGTTAGTGTTAGGCATTAGGTGCGGGGTTACTGTTAGGCATTAGGAGGAGGTTAGTGTTAGGCATTAGGAGGGGAGGTTAGTGTTAGGCATTAGGAGGGAGGCTAGTGTTAGGCATTAGGAGGGGGGTTAGTGTTAGGCATTAGGAGGGGGGTTAGTGTTGGGCATTAGGAGGGGAGGTTAGTGTTAGGCATTAGGAGGAGAAGTTGGTGTTAGGCATTGGGGGGGGGGGGGGGTTAGTGTTAGGCATTAGGAGGGGGGGTTAGTGTTAGGCATTAGGAGGAGGGTTAGAGTTAGGCATTAGGATGGAGGATAGTGTTAGGCATTAGGAGGGGGTTAGTGTTAGGCATTAGGAGGGGGGTTAGTGTTAGGCATTAGGAGGGAAGTTAGTGTTAGGCATTAGGAGGGAGGTTAGTGTTAGGCATTAGGAGGGAGTTAGTGTTAGGCATTAGGAGGAGGGTTAGTGTTAGGCATTAGGAGGAGGGTTAGTATTAGGCATTAGGAGGAGGGTTAGTGTTAGGCATTAGGAGGGAGGTTAGTGTTAGGCATTAGGAGGGAGGTTAGTGTTAGGCAATAGGAGGGGGGTTAGTGTTAGGCATTAGGAGGGGGGTTAGTACTTGGCATTAGGAGGGAGGTTAGTGTTAGGCATTAGGAGGGAGGGTACGTGTTTGGCATTAGGAGGGGGTTAGTGTTAGGTATTAGGAGGGGGGGATAGTGTTAGGCACTAGGAGGGGGGTTAGTGTTAGGCATTAGGAGGGAGGTTAGTGTTAGGCAATAGGAGGGGGGTTAGTGTTAGGCATTAGGAGGAGGGGTTAGTGTTAGGCATTAGGAGGGGGGTTAGTGTTAGGCATTAGGTGGGGGGTTAGTGTTAGGCATTAGGAGGGGGGTTAGTGTTAGGCACTAGGAGGAGAGGTTAGTGTTAGGCATTAGGAGGAGGTTAGTGTTAGGCATTAGGGGGGAGGTTAGTGTTAGGCATTAGGAGGGAGGTTAGTGTTAGGCACTGGGAGGGGAGGTTAGTGTTAGACAGTAGGAGGGGGGTTAGTGTTAGGCATTAGGAGGGAGGTTAGTATTAGGCATTAGGAGGGGAGGTTAGTGTTAGGCATTAGGAGGAGGTTAGTGTTAAGCATAAGAAGGAGGTTAGTGTTAGGCATTAGGAGGGAGGTTAGTGTTACGCACTGGGAGGGGGTTAGTGTTAGGTATTAGGAGGGAAGGTTAGTGTTAGGCATTACGAGGGAAGGTTAGTGTTAGGCATTAGGAGGGAGGTTAGTGTTAGGCATTAGGAGTGAGGTTAGTGTTGGGCATTAGGAGGGGGTTAGTGTTACGCACTGGGAGGGGGTTAGTGTTAGGTATTAGGAGGGAAGGTTAGTGTTAGGCATTACGAGGGAAGGTTAGTGTTAGGCATTAGGAGGGAGGTTAGTGTTAGGCATTAGGAGTGAGGTTAGTGTTGGGCATTAGGAGGG